>NW_022990342.1:162500-215000 GCF_902827175.1 Gymnodraco acuticeps | reverse complement strand
TGTGCTTCGAAGTAAAATAACTTGTTAAGAAGCCCCCAGCCATTTCTTAGTATAAAAGTATAGATAATTGACTATAACTAAGAGTTTCTCACCATTTCTTAGTATTAAAGTATAGATAATTGACTATAACTAAGAGTTTCTCACCATTTCTTTGCACAGTAAGTTGAGGATTTGCACCAGCAGGACTCCGGCTTGGCCCAGAGGAATCAAAGGTTTGGAAATCTCCCTGGAGGAACAAAGGTCAAACACAGGTTAACATCAAGTAGCCAGAAAGGGATGTTCTCCTGCAGATTTGTCCCATGTGAGGAGGGGGCTTCTAACCTGAAAAGCTCCCCCATGGGGATGCCTCCCTCGTGCAGCATGGGGGAGATCAGCTCTGCCAGGTACAGCCAGATGTGAGGGATGTCGATGGCCATGTCTTCAGCCACCTCCAGGATCTCCTGCAGCCTGAGGACACACAGCGAGGACACATTTAAGCGTTTATTTATAGGATGAAGCACAAATTTAAACGCACTCAAACAATGAGAAGACTAAGCATAAAGGCATCACATAAGTTTAAAGAATAAAAAGAGAGAAATTAGACTTTTTGAGAGTAATTTTAAATCCTGACGTTCTAAACATTACTTTTATTTTATCAATCTCCTGCCGCCTGAGGTCACAGCGAGGACACATCTAAACGTTTATTTATAGGTGAAGCACAAGTTCAAACGCACTCATGCAATCTTTTGCAATATTTTGCAATATTTAATTTGAAAAAGCAATGGGTTTTTTCTTGTGTTTTTTAAAACTTAAATTGAAAAAGCGTAACAAAACAGGTGGATTGAAACCAGTGTTGGGTGTAACGCGTTACAGTAACGTAACTACTTTTGCCGGGTAAAAAGTAGTGTAACGCGCTACTATGGAACATTTGGTACGTAACGTAGTTTCTTCTTCAATTCGCCGCAACGTTACTTTTTCAAGGGACGAGTGACAGTGACACTGCCTACTCCGCTTACGCATTAGGCACAAGCTCTCATTCCACACTGTACGTGATAGAGGCTGGCCGCTGGTGGTAGCATGAAGACTGAAGAGCAGCAAGCGAGAAGCAAGCGAGAAGCAGGCGCAGCCAACGCTAACATTCGAGGGATGGAGGTATTCCCATTACTTCGAACTTGTTGAAACTAAGGGGAAACATTTGAGTGTAAGGTGTACGTTGTGCCCTGGCCAGAAACTTGTGTCCACTGCCGTTAACTCCACTGCCGTTAACTCCACTGCCGTTAACTCCACTGCCGTTAACTCCACTGCCGTTAACTCCACTGCCAACCCCACCAAGCATTTGAAAGGAAAACATGCTAGCAGGAAGCTAGTAGCTCAAGATCCCCGGGGAAATGATGATATTTCGAGTCCCAGCCTGTTTAGTAGCCTATTGATATGATTTGCACTAGCTTTGCACCTATTTTGGGGCTAGCCTGTAACCCTTAATGATTATGATTTTATATTGATATTGTTTGATATTATTGTTTTAGTGGTGGTGTTGACGCCTATAGCCCAATGTTTTGTTAAGTGCTCTGTGGCATTTTTTATAATAAAGAGCACAAAAGACATATCTGTTAGAACTTTATGTACGCCTACACATTTAGGAACAGAGATGGGGTTCTGCCCAAAGTCGAGCAACATAAAAGTAACGAGTAACGTACAAAGTTACTTTCCTTGGAGGGTAACTAAGTAAGGGATTACTTTTTTAAAGAAGTAACGAGTAACGAGCAAACACTACTTTTTAAAAGTAACTTCCCCAACACTGATTGAAACACACCTACACCCCAGTTTCACATGTCTACTCCCTCCAGAGAGTTCAACTGAAACTAACCTCGATCCTCATCTCAAACTTTGTCGTTTTGAATTGAACGTTTATTTGCTTGGAAAGTCGTTAAAATAGATGCTTAAGAGGCGTGGGAACCCTCGTGTTTTCTGTGACAGGGTATATGCAGGAATCCTGAAGTCAAATTTAATACCTTTTAAGACCTTTTTTAAGAGCCTTTCCATACATTTTAAGACCTCATCGCAACTTCGAGTTCTAACCGGTTACATTGGCGACACACTTTACCTCACATTTACTATATTGATTGTAAGATAGCACAACTAAACAGAGTGCAGACAGACTACTGAAGCCTCCTCTCCACATGAACTTCAACCTCTCTGTGAAGGTCAGGTTTAATGCAGTATGCTGCTCTGTTGCTTCTGTACTCTGTGCTCTTTCATTCCAGTAGAACTCCTCAGAAACCAGTATTTGACCAATAAACAAAACAATTGACAAAACTTTGAATTATGAAATATATTAAACTTTGGTGAGCTTCAGCGGGGTAATGCCATATAGGAGCTCCCTCACAAATACCCAGGGGTTAAATTGGACTGGGGCTGTCCGGGGCTAAGCCCGGCACATAGGACGATGCTCTGACGTCATCACCCTCACACATTTGTCATATGTTTACAAAAAACGATATATATGTTAAGACTTTTCTCCTTCTTAATATATAGACTATATTTAGGGTCGATATGTGTTGACCTTACTTTAAAATAGCAGATCTCTGTGACCGGATATAGTTTGGCCTAGACCCCGGCCCTACGAGGACGCATACAGTAAAACCTTTATATATACAGTCTATGAGTAAAACGCATTCACACGCATTCGATTCATTGACGTGCGTCCGTTCACACTAGACCGCTGGAAATGCTGTAGTACATATGCCAGGCCTGTAAGTGGCGCTGCTGCCGCCACAAAATACACCAAAAGCAGCGAAGAAGACCCCGGAGCATGGTTGTCCTTCTGTTTATTCTCCGCGTGTTCTCCTGCTGTAGATCTCTCAGGTAGTCCACCAGCAGATAAACCCCCCCCCCCCCCGCACAGAGCGGAGCAAGGCAACGAAACTTAAAATAAGAAGCAGCATTTTATGGCACGCTATGCATGGGGCCACCTTGAGGGGGTTTCCCGACATGTTGTTTCAGTAAATTAAAGGGTGTTTCATGTTGTCGTTGCTGTGGACCTTCTTAATACCTTGGAAATGCCGTTTAATATTTTTTAATAGCCTTAATTTTCGCTAAATTGATTTATCAACTTGTAATACTTTTTAAGACCCCGCGGACACCCTGTGTGAAGTTGTAAACACCTTTTACACACGATATACAACATTATAAATACACATTCCTCCCCCCCTCACTGACCCGTTGTAGTACTGCTGCTTGGGCAGAGTGCCGGCTTTGATGAGCTGCTGCAGCAGGAGGCCCATGCGCTCTCGGGCGATGGTGCTGCGCTCCAGCGTCGACTCCAGGCCGATTTGTACGATGAGGAAGAGAAGCTGAGTGCTGCTGATCTCATGCACACACTGCAGAGCCTCCTGCGGGGCGGAGAGGACACACAGAGGGGTGTTAGGCTGATAAACTCTGCTTAGTTGTTGTCAGACGGTCATTTTAATGTTTATAACTGATCAATGACACAATCAGAATCGATACGATAATACTTTAATGTTCAGATCAAGTGTGAAATGTGACTTGCATCACAGCAGCTCCATGTGTAACATCAACAGACACATATCAAGACACAAGAAAAACAAACAACAAACATTGAACATAACAGCACAATCAGTGAAAGAAACCCTGCTCAAAGAGCCTTCAGCGAGCATTTGACCAGAGGCCTGTACTATGAAGTACCTGGGGGGTATACTACGAAGCAGGATTTTTGCTTAGCAGCTAACTTCAGGGGAAAGTCCGGCTTTCCGGTCCTACGAAGCTGGTTCTCTTTTTAGCGGGCTTGATCTCCATGGTAACTGATGCTTAGCGGCTAACCTGCTCCGGAGCAGGTTAGGTTCCAGGCTAAGAGATCAAATCAGTGAAAGCACCGCCTGCTGACCAATCAGAGCTCAGTGTGCAGAGTTTAAAGCGGTCAAGTCATATTACAGGAGAAAGGAAATACAGAAAAGCTGCCGTTGCAGGAAAGACGGCCGGCAAAAATCACCGACTGTGTGAACGTGAACATTAATAGAATATCACCTCCATCTTCAGAGCAATCTGACTATTATAACATTAGCGTTAAGAAAGCTTACTTCAATATCTGCCACAACATAAGTAACCGGATCAGAGTAACATTAAGTACAGTCCGCGGCATATCACTTCATAATGTATCATATATCTCCTGATCTGAATCAGCTGAGCCGTATCTGGCCGTGCAACACTCAGTGTCACATACTGTATGCAGAAGTATTATTTTAAGCAACACATTAAGTTGACGAAACACTCGAGACAAATGTAATTAAAGTCAGATCGTGTCTTAGATGGGGCCGTGATATCATAAACCTGTTAATGTACGCATTCAAACACTTGTTCTGTTACCAGCTGTATTCACCTTGCAGGTGCAGCGATGTGGCTTTGATCCTGGATCAAGTGTTTAAGTCATGGCTGTTTAAAGTTTAACTTCTTCATATGACTAATATTATAGTTAACTAACTAGATAGGACACGGCTGGCTTGAACGATCCACTTGATAACCCGCGTCGTAGTACAGTTTAGCGAGAGCGCGTATGTTTTGGATTAGGCCAACCGGCTAACTCAAACATATCCAGGTTAGATTGAACCAGCTTCGTAGTACAGGCCTCTGGACTCAGCTCTGTATTTACTGAGAGGATTGACTGGCGCACAAAAGATGCTTCAGTCTGACTTTATTCAATCTCCCATTAGATCAGCCGTGTCAAACTCAATTTCACCACTCAAAGGGCCGGTTGTAACTTTAAGACTATATAAAAATACATTTAATATATATAAAATAATGAATGATATTACATGATTACCTCTGCATTGGATTATTATCAGACCGGGTAATAACTTCATAATTAACTACGTCTGAAAGCAGAAGTCTAGGGCAAATAATTGCAAGTATCTTCAGTGAGAATGTCACAAAATGATTTAAAAAGAAAAGCCACATTCTGGAAAAAAAGGGAGGGAAAAAAAATCAGATTTGAGATGCATTGTGGGACATGTAGTTTATGGGTAACGTGCTTCTGTAAAGTAGCATTCAACCGTATAATAAATATATTCTTTGCAAGCTCTTATGGGACCACAGAAAATGAAGTGGGTCTGAGAAGAAGCTGTTGGAGAGCCTTATTAGGTTGTTCTAGTATGCTGACTCATAAAGTCTCTGACAGGGTTGACCAATTGCTTATTTATGCTAGGAGATATTTGGTTTAATAACGTACAAAAAGTTATCATGTTATGAACATAAAACCATTTAAAGTAAAAATTGTAATGAAACAACAATATTGCTACTTCTATTTTTCGTACCTTCATGTCGTTGAGGTGCAGATACTCCTCGATGATGGCGGTGGATTTTCTTGGTCAGTTCCTCCTCCGTCAGCGTGGGCTTGGTGGAGGCCGGGGGGGGAGGAGGGGTGTCAGTTTTCTCTCGTGTCACTGTTCACACAGAAAGAAACACAAACATGTCATGTTTTCCATGAACTAGGGAAACCCAGAAAATTGCAGTTTAAACACAAGTTTGACGAAACAAAAACTAAATTGGAAAGTTTTTTTTTTAGAAATCTGATTCAACGTTTTGTATAGGTAAAGTGTGTCAAAAAAAAAAAAAAAAAAAAAAAAAAAAAGAAGAAAAGAAAGAAAAGAAAGAAAAGAAAAAAAAGAAAAAAAGAAAGAAAATAAAAAAAGAAAGAAAAAAAGAAAAGAAAGAAAATAAAGAAAAGAAAGAAAAGAAAAAAAAAAAAAATAAAAAAAAAAAATAAAAGAAATAAAAGGAATAAAAGAAAGAAAAAAATAAAATAAAGAAAAGAAAGAAAAGAAATAAAAGAAAGAAAATAAGAAAATAAAAAAGAAATAAAATAAATAAAATAAATAAAATAAATAAAAAAATAAAAAAAAAAATAAATAAAAAAATAAAATAAATAAAATAAATAAAATAAAATAAATAAAAGAATTATATAAATAAAATAAATAAAATAAATAAAATAAATAAAATAAATAAAATAAATAAAATAAATAAATTAAATAAATTAAATAAAATAAATAAAATAAATAAATTAAATAAATTAAATAAAAATAAATAAAAATAAATAAAATAAAATAAATAAAAAAATAAATATAATAAATAAATAAATAATAAATAATAAATAACTAAATAAATTCAATAATAAATAAATATAAATATAAATAATATAATAACAATAAATAGACTTCTGGAACTGTTTGCAGGTTTTCTATGAGACACTGCAATGTATTATTATTACTATTCTAAGTGTGAATAAAGTTTCGTGAATAACTGAAGTCCTCCTACCGTCCTCTTTGCTCCTGGCTACTCTCTCGGCTCCCTCTGTCGTCGCGTACATTTGCTGGCGAACGCGGCGGACGGGATCTGCCGACCCAGCGCATGCTCCCGGCCTCGCGGCTCCCCTCGTTTCTCCGGGCTTGAAGCTGCCGCGTGGTGACCTGCAGGGCGGTTTATGTCGCGGTCGTCACGCCGGTCGAAACCGGTCGTTGCCTACGGCTGCCGAGCGATCGAAACGGTCGCCGCGCTCTCGACTCGAGCTGTTTCTGTGGAATCAGAACAAGAAAAATCCTTAATTCAATTACAAGTTACATTAGGTGTAATTTGAAATTAAAACAACACATTTCCATGACTTTTAAAACAACTTTTCAAATGGAAAACACTAATAAGATTACTTTTACATGCCTGGAAAATTACACTCTAAAGCTTTCTGATCACACGGGTCCGAATACTCTGACAACACTTTAAGTTTCTTGCTGCTCACCTCTGAGGGACTCGTCTGTCTGAGTCCTGAGCAGCCGAGGAGCCGGAGGTCGCCTGCTGTAAGGCGGAGAATCTGTTCCCCGTGTTGGTGGCTGGGCGGCCGGCTGGCTGCTCTGGGCCTGGAGGGGAAACACACCAGAAATAGCACATTATAATACATGTCATTACATTAAATACATTTGCAAAGCACCTTTAAACTCTTGGCCATGCCTACAGGAGAAATGTGGGGTTTCAATATCTTACCCCAGGGCAATAATGAATCATGACAGATATATGTGACCTTAATATCGATCAACTTAATATAAAGGCGCATTTGGTATCGTAAAAAAATCAAATGAGAGAAGATGGTTCCCAATAAGTACATTTTTTGACATTGTTCTTTCAATGTTTAAGTAATACTTCAATGCTGTTTTTCATTTTCTGAATGTCAATCTATTTTGTTATATCAACCTCTTTTAAACTGCTGGCAAATATAACAATCTGTCCAACAACATCAATGATATGGAACATCCAGGTAGCAAGGCAATGCAGCAGCGTTCTTTTCTGTGCTCTGAGTCTCACTTTTCATTTCATTTGTTCCGTTCATGGTATGCACAACTTAATGTATAACAATTATTTACAAAACATGTCTATAAACACACCGTACCCGGAAAGGAGCAGAAAGATTACCGGCCCTTTTCTCAAAAAAATTAAATAAATGTAACTAGATGGTCTGTCCTTCATATTTTCTTATTCACAGCCAATCATAACAGTATCGTGGGAAAATAAGAGAAACACAAAAACGTCCACTTAGTTCCCACTTGACAGTTAACGGAAATAATCTAAACTAAAACATCTCGTAATCACATTGTTCTGGGAAACCTACCGGCTTCTGCAGGTTTAGCAGTGGTGCTGCCCCCGCTGCTGCCCTTCCCCCAGCTGCCAAACATGCCTTTACCACCGGGGCCCAGGACCTGACTGGTGAAGTCAAGAGCAGGAGTCTGAAAAACAAAAAATGTGATACAAACATTAATGGGATTTCAACAGATCTTATAATTATATCCACATCATGACCTTTCCCACAGCGAAGGATTCATTTCGTCAACGAAAACTATGACGAAAAATGTTTTTTACATGACTAAGACGAGACGATGACGAGCTAAAAATAGATTCTTGATAATAAAAACTATGACGAAATGTATATTTAGTTTTCGTTGACGAGACGGGACTAAGGTGTTAATGGTGGATATCGGATATTCAAAATGCAGGGTATTTCCCCCAAGTGTCCGTCTTGTCTGTCAAAATGCATCTTACGTTTCTAACTTGCAATATCATTATTTCCGCTCTCTTCACTCCAGAAGAGCGATCTCCCTGGCCGTTTCTCAATGTCGAGTAAACCGGCTGCAGAACCACTATTTTAAGTATACTACGTCATCGAGTGGCGCCAAAGGACTGTTTAAATCAGGGGTGCCCAACCAGTCGATCGCGGGGAGATTCCCAGTCGATCGCGAGATGTGTCTAAAAATAGAACAATATTCAGTTTTATCGTTAATATCCTATAACATAATCTTCCCGTGCCAGAATAACGCACTTGAACGCACCAAAGCTTTGTGATTGGCCGGCGTGACCCCATGTGTGGGGGCGTGGCTGGTGGGCAGTGGGCAGTGCACTAGTTCGCTAACGTTGTCCGTGTCAACAGGAGTGACAGTCCGCACACACACAAGACCGCAATTATGGCAGAAGCAAAAAAGCCCAAAATATATAATTTTCACTCCGAGTGGGAGGATGATTATTTTTGTATCTATTCCAATTCAAAGTCCATCTGTCTCATCTGCAATGCGAGCGTGGCTTTATCGAAGAAGGGTAATTTAGGAGCGGCATTTCAAAACAGTGCACAAACGCTACGAGACGGAATTCCCTCCTAATTCTGCCCTACGCTCCAAAAGGGGAGGGGCCTGAAAGGACAGCAGTCCATTTTCACCAGGCCCAACAACAAGAGCAAGGCTGCTACCAGAGCATCTTATCGTGTCAGGCACGTTCTTGCGAAACACATGAAGTCTTTCAAAGACGGTGAAGTTGTGTAAGAAGCATTCCTGGAGGCTGCCGACGCGCTTTTGGGGGACAGTAAAAATAACAGTAGCATTTCAACAGGTTTTTGATATAATAAAAACTCAAGTTGGATACCGTTATTAATCAGCTGTGAGTTTTAGTTTGTTTGAACTTATTCATTATAATTATTGTACATAATGGTATAAGAATGCAAACTTAAATTGATTATATCAATTCAGGTTAAGAAACTAGTGTTGCTTGCATCCTATTTTAAAAAAGGCATTTATTTTTATACTCTACTAAAATTCAACAAAAAAAGGGTTTGATTCTATTAATTTTGTCTTTTTTATTGCACTGTTGCAGCAGATTCCTGTGTAGCTTCAGATCTTATTAGTAAGCCTCATTTATACTTTTGTAGCAACACTATTTTTATATAATGGCAAAGAAAGGGTTCAGAGTCTTTTCTTTTTTCCCTGTGTCATATGTGGCAGCACTGTTCAATGTTTCTTGAAAACATTACCCACTGTAGTGACATGTGAATAAACTCCAACTCTATCAACAACACTGTTGTGTAACTTCAGTTAAATACTTGTATGCGTGTAGATTAGAAAGAGGTAAGATAAAGGATCTGCAGTATTTCATGAAGTAATAATCGTACAAAGGTCAGTTTTATACAAGTGGAAGTGTGTATTTACCTGGTAGTAGGCTGTCAGTAATGGCTACGCCTCTCTATTTGGTCTGGTAGATCTCGGCAGACTGGCAACTTTAAAAGTAGCTCTCGGTTCAAAAAAGGTTGGGCACCCCTGGTTTAAATGCATGTTAAATGCCCAGCATTCGGCGTCACTCGATGACGGTATACTCAACATTGAGAAACGGCCCCTGTGTCTGTGTGCGGGGGCGGGGCCTAACAGAGGCTGCAGCGGCACAGAGATCTGCCAGGGACGGAGCGTTCAGAGAGTATAGAGACACTCTACAAGGCTCGACGTGGACAAAGCTCGTTTAGTGTTTTTGCGTAAGCGCGTTGACACGAGCAGTCTGTCCAAACAGCTGGCCAAAAGGCATCATATTCAGTCGGAGAAATGCACAATTTTCGACTTCCTTAACTCGTAGCTCTGTTGCCCCAATTACGATTAACGTTATCACATCAGGTGCGCAGAGGTGGGAGAAGTACTCAGATCGTCTTTATGTAAAAAAAGTACCAGAGTGTAGGAATACTCTGTTACAGTAAAAGTCCTGCATTCAAAATGTTCCTCAAGTAAAAGTAGAAAAGTATTCTCATCAAAATATAGTGAAAGTAGCGACAGTAAAAGTAGTCGTTGTGCAGATTGGTCCATTTCAGAATAATATATATGATATGTTTTATAATGATTGATCATCAAAGTGTTCTCAAAGCTGGTAAAGGTGCAGCTAGTTTGAATGACTTTGTATTCTGCAGGGTAGCTGGTGGATTTACTCCAGGTGGAACTAAAGTCTGATTCAACACTTGATTATATTTCACATCATTCATCCACATCTGTAGAGTAACTAAAGGTATTAAATACATGTAGTGGAGTAGAAGTACTAAGTAGCAAAACATTTCAATACTAAATGAGGTATAGTACCTCAACATTTTACTCAAGTACAGTACAATATAATAAGATAATTATATATATTTGATTTATTTCACATTTAAATAAAGCAATGTTAATTCGGTTAACAATTTGTTTAGTTTTTCCATTTAAAAAACAAAAAGGACCTATAAGAAGTATCGATAAGAGTAGTAGTACCGTTAAAAACCTTAACGATACCCATCCCTAGATATTACACAAGTAAGTAATACATTGAATTTTTATAGCGCTTTTCCTAGTGCTCAAAGATTCTTGTAAAGACGTAATACCAAGTCAAACTCAGCCTTTCTAAGAAACTGAAACCAGCAAGCACACTAATGAATCTAACTAAGGTCTCAGTATGTAAGTATGTAGCTATATTAACACAGTGCCCAAGTCAAACTCAGCCTTTCTAAGAAACTGAAACTAAAACACAACTACTACAACCTAAATTGTTGAAGGTAGAAAGAAATAACAAATCGTATTGAAATCTTGCATTCCTATCCAAGTGAAGCGTCCTTTCTCCTACCTTAGTGATTTTGCTAAAGCGAGTGGCGTCAATGGGTCGGCTTTTGGTGGAGATGGGAACTGTGTTCCAGCCTTCGTCCTGGGGAGTTTGCCCTCGGCCCTGGTTGTCACGGCTGTCGCGGCCCTCGCGGCCCCCACGGCCCCCTCGACCTCCTCCGTCGTTCCTTCCTCCGTCGTTTCTTCCTCCGTCGTTTCTTCCTCCGTGGCCTCCTGACGGCTTAGAGATAAAGGCATGCTGCACCTTCATCTGCTCCCGTTGCTCCTCCAGCTCGGCGTCTTTGTGGATTTGCTCGATCGTCTTCGGGCCCTGTTCGCCTCTCCTGGGGACCCACGAGCTCTGGAGGGGAGGAAGTAGAATATAGAGGTTGTCAGAATCAGAATACCTTAGGAAATCCAGTCCACTCTGAAGGGATCTACCGATAGATGTGATAAGGCCTGGCAGCCATTGATCACACACAGAGAAGTGCAAGCTGGATTTAACACTTTGAAGATGATTATGTATAGATTTGAGTATTGCTGAAATCTGGGCTACAACAATTTCTAAAGCAATATTGTAGGTGTTGTATATATGTTGTCTTTTTGTTCTTTTTTGTGTCCATTATGAGAACGTGTACTTATCTCATGTTTTAGTTGTTTTCTTTCATGCTGGGTATATTTGATCTGCTTTCTGGCAGTCTGGTTGAAATGTGCACTGTTGCATCTACAGTATGTATTTGACTGCTCAATGACATTCTGTATGATTTTTCTTTATAATGAAAACATAGAAATGAAATAAAAAAGGAATACCTTAATCGTCCCACATAACCGTAAACAAATATTAAAGATGTCGGGACATTGATGGGATTATTTGGGACATGATTTGCTCCCTCTGTGTGTATTGGATCATTAAATGGCAGTCAAAATGTTTACAAATATCAAAATGTTAGTGTGTTAGTGTGAATCACCGATTCCAACAACATTTTTTAAGAAACATTTGTTTTGCTTCTAATATGGGGAAATATTAGGAAAGAGACACGTTGATGCTGGCTTTAGAGCCAAGAGCCACTTTCACACCAAGTACTTTGCCCTACAACCTCCTATCCATCCCCACCCGCATCAATCATCGGACCTGGGGGGACAGAGCCTTCTCCGTCGCTGCCCCCTCCCTCTGGAACTCACTCCCACAACCCAGAGACTGCACTGACCTCACCACTTTCAAAAAACGTACAAAGACTCACCTCTTCAATCTGGCTTTTAATGTGTGATTTTTGTATTATTTGACTTTAACTATATATTTATTTGTTGTTCCTTTATTTTATTTTATCTTCACTATATATGTAAAGCTTCTTTGAGCACCTGTAAAAACGCTAACAAATTAAATCTATTATTATTATTACTTAGTGCCGGCACTTAGTACCCCCATGGAACCAGTGGCGGTTCTAGAACATTTTACATGGGGGGGGCAAAGGGGGGGCAAGAGGTCATGCCAGGGTGGCATGGGAGGGCGGACAGTACGTGGTATTTTATACTGTATATAACCTATTTATTGTTAATTCATGCCCTAACACAAGTGTTCTTAATGCACAAGAGAAACAAGGTGTTCAGACAAACAATCGGGTGCCCTTTGAGTCCCCCAAGCTTACTTCAATAATTTTAAATGAAAGGAAACTACAAAATGTATTTTAAAGCAATGAATTAATGGAACAGGTTTTTTTGCATTACAATGTAAAACTAAATATATATTTTGTTTTTAAAAAATTGGTTTTCTTAGTATTAGACAGACATATTTGCATGTCCTCACTAAGCATTATTACATATTAATTTAATATCAAACCAATCAAAATGGCCAATTATCCCAAAATGTTGCTGCTAATATAATCATATACTTGTCAACTTTAACTGATCAAAAATAAATTCTGAAAAAATACTTGAATTATCTATGAAATTGCAATATTGTCCCTCAGTTTGTTTCAACCTCGTCACGCCATACCATTTACCCTCCTATTAAAATAATGGATCAGTCCATGTGTGATCTGCATTGAGGGAATCACATCACAAAAGTGTCAGTTTCTTCTCTTACCTATATGTAAGGAGAATAAGAACATACCATGTGGTCCAGCTGGAGTTTCATCTGCCTCCTGATCCCTGCCTCTGGCCCTCTTTCTGATACTTCATCTTTATTCCTCACATACATTTCTTCTTCTTCACTAATGTCTTCATCTCCTCCTCCTGCTCTGACCCTCCTGGTCTCTTCATCTCCTCCTCTTCCTCCTGCTCTGACCCTCCTGGTCTCTTCAGTGAACTCTCTTTTCCTTTTCCTCTTTCTGTTCGTCCTGATCACTTTTCATATGTCTTTGTGTTGTTGTTGAATCACTCCTATACTCTGGCCTGCAATAGTCTACTTGGGAAAAGCACTGGTACAAATGCTTGTATAACTTTACGCGTTAGGGCCATGTAGCCTAGCTAATATGTAGCATATCATATAACATCAGAAAGTATTGATCAAGCGCACACAGGCAGCTGTGTTTGGATCCAGTTTTTACGGTAAAGGATGTATCCTGGTTTCATTGATCTGGCCTCATGGCTGTGATGTGTAGTTTACGTGGATTTAATAGTAGGCTACCGCGTAGTTTAGCAAAGTGATCGATCTCCCAGCTAACGCTGTCTGCGTAGTATTTTGTAACGTAACGCCCCAAACAGCGCCCGTCTGTTAAACGCTATCGATTCAAACGGCAGCGTTTTATTCATATTTAGTTTCAAGCTCTCGTCCTTAGTAAAAACAAAACTAGTGGAAAGGGAAATGCTCCCATGGGAAGCTGATCCATAGGTGCTGGGACAGCTCGCTCCCTCTCTGCAGCGGTGTGAGCCGCGGTCTGTGTGAACGCCGCTCCGCAGTTTAATGCAGGGCCGTAGCTGCGTTTTTAACGGGCCTAAAATTATATTTAAAATGATTCACTTTTAACTAATGTAATGCTTGTTTTGTTGCTTGAGAAGCTTGTGGAAATAGTGTAGGTTTGTTTTAGTACAGTTTTAGGGAAACAAAAGTTAGGGGGGCAGCTGGGGGGGCAAGGCTCTACAGTGGGGGGGGGGCAGCTGCCCCCCCTTGCCCCCCCGTAGATCCGCCCCAGCATGGAACTAAGTACAGATCGCGTTCACACCAGAATAAATTCCCTGAGGGAAGATTACGCAAATGAAGCCGCTGACGTCACTTGTTCTTCTTCTGCTTTGGGTTTACTGGCAGGCCACAAACCACTTCACGGTGTATACTGCTACCGGAAGTCCCCGGAGTTGGGGACTGGCTTCAGCTGCTGATGCCTTCCGAGTAAATAGCTGGATGGCCAACACCGCCCAGTGTTTCTCCTACCATTGTCTTGAATGGGCGCTGCGCCACCCCTGAAATTCAAGGTGTTTAAAAAAAAAATTATATATATAGCACCAAATTGCAACTTATCTATAACTACTGTCCCTTTTCACATTGAACATGTGCTCTTTTATTAAATAAACTAAAGGCTTTCATTTTACCTTGTGAGTTTAGTGTTTTTGACCCTAAGAAACACTGATGCATTAATCAATAACAATAATCCACAGCTCCTCTGTCTCCTCCAGAGGCTTTAAAAAACGATATATCCTAATTTTACTGCACCCAGTTTCCTACATAACTATTGCTTTTGTTTCTCTTTTGGTTAGGTATTCTTCTTTCTATGTGTCTGTAAGCACCACTTATAACAAAGCAAATTCCTCGTAAGTGTAAAACTACTTGATAATAAAACTGATTCTTTCACACAGTGACGTCACAGCTACCCACAATGCCACGCGCGCCATATATTTTTTTATAAAGATGCCATTTTTCTGGAGGTGCAAAAATCCTGGCGATGCTAATATAAACAGCTAGCTAATGTAGCCAGGCAGAGCGCACTAGGTTTTTTTTCTGAATTAACGACCGAAGAAATCGCTGCATGTCTTCGGATTACATCTCTGGACTTGAGGGGTGTGCTCTAGGTCGTCACCAGCGTAAACTAGAGCTGTGTGGGTTGTTGGATGTACAATGTATGGAATTACGACCCTCAAAAGCGGCCTTCGGTCGATTTTGGCATCTACGTCTATCTTCTGGAAACACCAGGTGAATACCCCACTTGTCACAATAATATTATCATGCCAATGCATATATGTGGTATTTTAGAGTTGACTATATTGATTAAGGCAATAGACTATGATATTCTGTATGCACCTCGTGTGAAATGGTTGATACCGGAAGTACGGTGTCGCCCTCGGCCCAAAACCCGTATGTGTGTGTGAAAGAATTCTGACAGAGCCCACTCTAAAGCTAAACGGCGCTAGCTTAGCATAGCTAACGGCGCTAGCTTAGCATAGCTAGCATGACACAGCACTATAACCGTTACTCTCCAAACAAACCCGCTGAACATACCCAATAAACAGACATCCCACCAACAGTGAGCTCTTCACAACACCAAAACACAACATCAGTGTATATTCAACATGTATCAACCATAACACTCACCTAGTGTGGCGAGATAATAGGAAATAAGCTAATTAGCTCAAATGCGCGGTTGTTGCTAGCTTCAAGTCCAACGTATTAATAAACGGTTGTTAAGCAACAGGCGCCATCTGTTGGACAACCCAGGAACCGTTAGTCTTTGTAACTTGTCATATCCATTACATATGCAACAGGTTGAAAAAACATTAAATACATTAACTCAATTGAACTGAAGTATCTCTAATTTTGACCGATGATTCAATAGGCATTTAGCAGTGTTAATGCTGACAAATTAACACTATTGGGACTAAGGTGTTCATGGGAGTAACTGATGAAAACATCCACATCCTAGTCACTCTTAAAGCTGGCGAAGGCAGTTTTTATTTAGCATTATTGGGCAAAAGCTCCATAATAACCTTCAATAGATAAAAAGCTAAGAGGATACAGAGGGTTGAGGTTAGATTCATCTCGGTCCTAAGTCAAGTCCGAAGTTAGTCTACAGGAAAATGGATGTGCTATAATGACATTTAGGACAACCCTGAATTTAGCATTGCAAAGGCTCTTTCAACGTTTTTCTATTACATTTTTCAAAGTGTTTCCTGCAGGATATTCCTTCGTTGAATCAAGCTTTGACCTAAAAAAGTGATGTGCACGTGCTTCTGTGTTTGTAAAACAGCAAATCAAAACGCCCTCTCTGAAATGACCTGAAAACAGAGCCAGAAGGAGGTGCAGAAGTGTAGTTTTCTCTTAAATTAGAATATACTGAGAGGTTATATTGGAAGTTTTGCTCCAGGAAGGCACAAATAACACTGCCTTGCACAGCTTTAACTCTTCAATTTAGCCTTTTTCCTAGAAAGGCAAGAACAAAGTGTGTGTGTGTGTGTGTGTATGTGTGTGTGTGTGTGTGTGTGTTTCAAAGTAAAGTTTGGCCAATGTGCTGACTGTGCAGCTGATGTTAGCTTGTTAAACACTGAAAGAGGTTTTGTAACACTATGTGGGCGGTGGGCAGCATTCCTTCAGAGAAATAATCTTAAACTGGACTGGCTTCCACACACACACACACACACACACACACACACACACACACACACACACACACACACACACACACACACACACACACACACACACACACACACACACACACACACACACACACACACACACACCTATTATATATATATTATATTCTGGTCATATGCCTTTAACGGTTTGTCTTGTTTGTTAAGTTTTGATAGTTTTTGAAGAACTACTAATAAGAAAGTAAATCATCCTTAAATTGACTTAGGAGCTGTCTTTGTTTCTTAGTTTAAACAATACCTGTTAGCCTATAATAAAAACGACTCTTGTTGTGCTAGTGTTTACCCGTCGAAGGTCCAGCACGTCCTGCAGCATGAAGCGGATCCTGGAGCTGGTCTTCTTGTCCTTTATGATTTTCTCCATCTGATTAAAGTACTGGTCCATACGAGGCTAAGGAACAAACACAGCAGTGTGGTGAGTACATCTTCCACAGAACAGATTAAAACATGATCCAACAGCATGCATATACTGTAGGCACGTGGTCTGTAGAGCTGACTCAACGAAAACAAATTTAAAAAATATCCTTTTTACCCAATTGCAATTGTTTGTTTGAATGTTAACTTCTATAGGTTAAAGTGGAATGATAATACTTCACATTTTGATGGTTTACACAGACTTTGGGATCGTTAAAACAATTCTTTGCAAAGGTGGGACATTTTCTTCATCTGGATTCTTGTATACCAGCAGTTTCCAAAACAAAACACGAAATTGCTCATTGAGGAATAGTTTAGTCTAAATGCACTTCGTACCTTGGCCTTCTCGAAGTCGAGGTCCTTTCCGATGGTGGACAGCAGTCTGCAGAGGCACTCCAGAGACTCTTCGTCGTGGTTCTTCAGCAGCTTCACGATGCAGTCGTGCATGATGACCTCTGTGAGCATTTTCAGCTTGAACAGCTCTCCGATGAACTTCATGTTGCCCATCGAGCGCCTGCGGGCGTTGTCTTTCTCGCGCTGCAGCTGCTCAGTGAGACGCTGCTTCTCCTCCGGCTGCAGGAGGAACAAAGTCACGGGGAAATGGAAGAGATGTTGTTGTTTGAATAATCTGAGAATAATATAAATCTGGTCAAATGTGGGTTTCGAAACGGATAAATATATATGTTTTAAAGGTTACTGAAGAATGTGCAATAAAAAGATCAAATACAAAAATAATATTTATTTATATACAAGAAAAATGTGCAATAAAAATAAATGTAATAAAGATATTTATGAGGAAAATAGTAATATAGTAATAATCCTAAGTGATATGGGTAAGTAAGATGTCCAATAGAAAGGTAAACATATGCACAGTGTAATACAATTTACAAAATATGTAGTTTTTATGTGTATTACTAAGATATTTTCCAGAATTACAGTTTAAAAGGGTTTAAAAGTGCCAGTCTGTTAACTCATAATGGCTTCCCTCTGATTTATGTTCACCTTCAAATACTCCCCACCACACATACAAAATAAAACACCGAGATCACTTCTTTTGTGCATAAACAAAGACCCTAAATTGAGATTTTGTAGGCAGTACTGTACCACTGTGGCAGCATCCAGCTCTTTCTGCTTCCTCTCGAAGATCTCGTCGTCAACTTGGTCCTTTTCGAACTCCTTCTGGCATCGGTTTAGCAGCAGCTTGCGGAAGTTCACAGTGACTCCCGGCTTATCTGTGGTTTCAACTTTAAGCTGGAAAATAGAACAGCAAACACACACAATTAAAGATTATTACCACCATACTCGTGCACTCCGCTCTGCATCAGCCAAACGACTCGCTGCACCCTCGCTGCGAGGGGGACCCAAGTTCCCATCAGCAAAAACACGTGGGTTTGCCGTCCTGGCTCCAAGATGGTGGAATGAGCTCCCCATTGACATCAGGACAGCAGATAGCTTACACACCTTCCGGCACAGACTGAAAACTCATCTCTTTCGACTCCACTTCGAGCGATAGAACTATTAACGAAGCACTTATATACTAATAAAGGACTGGCTTATCTAAAGCCAGTTGAGTAACACTTGAAATGTTTGGCTCTATGAAACCTGATGTTCTTATATGATTGTTTTCTTCAAGGTTGTATCTTGTTGGTCGAACGCACATTTTGTAAGTCGCTTTGGATAAAGCGTCAGCATTTTGCCGCCGCCTCTGGCATCTCATCAAATGTGTCAGGAAGAGCAAGGCATATTTGATAAGAGCTTAAAAAGTTGTATATATAGTCATACTACATATATGTATACAAAAAACAGTATTTTGTTGCATCTTGTCCTTTTTTCAAAACTGAAAGTAGTTTTAATGAACAGATCTTTGGCTGTTTGCTTTCGGAAGTGGAAGCAAATTAATCTGTGTACGAAATTCCATATTTTATCAGTGGTTAGTTTCCAGAGGGGTCAGAAGCTCAAGATAAGATAAGGAAATGTGCCAGGACGTAGTCGTAGTTAAATGTTACTCATATATAAGCTGACCAAATATATACAAATATGTAATTCAGAGTCAGAGTATCGCGTCAAACTCCAAGATGAGAATTTGAAAGATTGTCCACTGTGCAATAAATACAAATAAAAAAAGCTTGTATTTATTTTCACGTTATTTGTCGTCAAAGCTACAGAGAGAGCCGACCCCGATAGTGTCAAAAAGTGCACATCTGTAGAAAGACCCTTAGAACAACAGCCCTTAAGTGAACATGTAAGCTTACTCAACACTAATTCCATCTTTTAGCTTAAGAAATATTTTCCAAAGTGCGGCAGAACACAAAAAAAGCGTGTGTTTATTTCCACGTTATTTGTTGTCAAAGTTACAGAAAGTCTGATGAGACACTTGAGAACCAAGCCCAGGTCAAGTGAAGGCTCACGGTGTTACACTTTATGTCATAGCAACACACCACTGAGCTCTGTGTAGAAGTGTAATATCAGATTATTTTCTTCTCCCTGCTCCTTCTCGGGTACGGTGTGTTTATAGAGAAATGTTTAGTCAATAATTGTTATACATTAAGTTGTGCATACCACATACCATAACTTTCGTTCAAATCAAAAATGAAATGAAAACACCTTATCAACAATCATCGGCTTGGCACCACTTACCCCCATGAGGCAGTGGCACATGTTGGCGTAGGCCACGGAGAAGTTAGGCTCGGCGATGGCCTTCTCGAAGGTCAGATCGATGACTCCTTTCAATCTCTCCTCCGTGTCGATGGTGAGATCGATCACCATCTTCATGAGCTGCTGAAACTTCTGCGGGGTGAGTTTGTTGAGGATGCTGCGAACACTTTTAAACAGCTCCTGGGTCTTCCCGTGCTCTGAGTCGTCGCTCTCACTCTCGACCTCCACGCGGGTTTTCTTCGTCGTAGGTTTCCACGCCTTCTCCGCCTTGTTCAGCTGAATGTCATCGCTCAGAGACATGGTGGTGAAGACCTTCCTCGGCTTTTCGCGCTGCATCTGCGCCGAGCGACGAGGACCCCCGACACCCATACCCATACCTGGAGGCTGAGAGGAGACGGAGATGTTTAATTCATTCATGGGCGACAAGGATTACAATTACTTTAAATGTTATTGAAATATGTAGAACACATTTATTTATAGTTTTGTAATTATCAACCGCACTGATAAATACATGTACAATAACTTACTTATTGACTCGTTTACATGTTGTACTGCCTTGACCGTATTGTTCTTGTATTTGTATGATAATGTCGTATTGTTTTGTAAGCGTACTGTTCAATTTAGCATAGGTCACTATATATATTAAAAGTGTTAGCTTGTATTGTCAAAATGTTACTTCTACTGTCTGTTATGTGTGATTGCACCATCGGGAATGCTTGGAATTTCGCTGTGTAGTGACAATAAAGGAATCTAATCTAAATATGGAATAGTGCAAGATTTAGTGCACGATATTTGATGAGGGCTAAGTATTGGGGCTGTCAATGATGACGTGTTCACTCTGGCGATACATCTAGAAACATTAACACATTAACAAGTTCGAACTCAACTCCCTTCTGTATATCTAGCGGCAGATTTCTAATTCATTCAAGGGCGACAAAGATTACAATTACTTGAAATGTTATTTAAAGTGCATTACGGAATAGTGCAATATTCAAATTGCCGAGTGCACAATATTTGACGAAGGCTAAGTATTAGGGCTGTCAACCGTGACGCGTCAACTCTCCGCGTCGGGCCGAACCACGCCCCTTAGCCGTGATATAATGACCATATATCACGGCTTTTATAAAACGGTTACCAAGTGTGGAAATATGAAAGAAAAATACACACTAATTTAAATAGTTTTTATTAGTAAATAATGATGTTCAAAATAAAATAGTCCCTCCGTTGCCTTCTGCACAAAACATAGAGTGAGGTGGTTGCTATGCAACAACACTAACAGCTAGCGAACATATTAGACAGAGAGCGTTGATCCATTATTTGGCTATTTATTTACATTAATGTGTCTGTAGCCGTTTATTGTGCAGCCACTGAAAACCTGTCCAGCATCAGTAGCATGGCTTACGTGGTCACTTGTATAGGTTGAGGTTGTTCTACGCTGTTGCTTGGCGTGGCGAGAATATTGCTCCACTTTCTCCGGTCCCCGAGATTGGGCTTCCAGCAGCTCTGGAGAGAGCTTTCGCACCTGTGGCCACTAACGGTCATCATTTCTCTGCTTTGTTTCAGAAAGCTTTTGAATGGTGTTACTTTTCCAGTTGGTCTACCTGCTCTTCACGTAGCTCTGCATGTCGTCGTTTGGAGATAGGCACTGCTCAATCCACTCCTCCATAGTAAGGCCACCCCGGAGGTTGAAGTTAACCTTAAATGTTTCTATCTTAAGCTTTGTAAGTTTGTTTCATAACGGACTAAATGTAATAATATTTATAAAACAGACAAGTCAAATCAAGCAATCTGATTGGTCGATAGCGTTTTTGCGGACCTTTTGAGTACAGATTTGAAAACATCGCTGCTTGCTTTAAAAGTAGCACAGTTCATGATGTCAAACCTTGGAAAGTATCTAGATATCCCTGCCCTGATGCCAAAGTAACCGCACACTGAATGTTTTGCCGTCTGATGTCTATGTCTGGACCGCTGCGTAAAAAGGAAGGTTTCTGCCCCGTTACTTCTCCGCTGCTTTCTTGTCCCAGTTTGCTTTTCAGCCCAACTGTATACAGTTTTTCTCAGACGCGGAGGGATACTGACTTGTTGTGAAAAGTAACTACAATTCTACCCGTGGTATACGCTGATTATATCACGGCTAAGAACCAATCAGATTGCGTGATTTGACGTGTCCGTTTTATAACTAGAAATATTAACTAATATAAAAATAATTCACACAAGATAATCACATTAACAAGAACGCAACTCCAGAGATATGGAAAATGCACCCAAATGACCCCATACGTTTTTTTGTTGCTAAACCTCTAAAAAAAGATAAAACGTCACTTGTTTTGCATCAATCTTGATACAGGGTACTTATTATATGTTATACTTTGGATTCCTAAAGCTTTTAGTCTACCCCATCATTCAAGGGTGGTTTTCACTATAAGTAATGTTTTTTTTTGGACGGACACAATAATTTACATTTTTTTTACTATGTTCAATCTGAATTTACTTTAAAATAACATTCTATATTGATTCTGACTTTTCTACATCCAACTCACAGGTTTATCATTGCTTTGAGAGAAAAGATTATTAATTTAAGCCTTTTAGAAGATATGGTCATTTGTTCTGGGAATGTCATTTTCGAGCCTGAGGCCTGAAAAACAGGCTCAGGGCTGAACAGGTTCAGAAAACTTACAGGTCCTCTCCTTTCTTCTCTTCCTCCTCCTCCTTCCCTTCCATCTCTTCCATCTCTTCCTTCTCTTCCTCCACCACCTCCTCCTCCCATGTTAGGTCTGCCGAGGTTAGCGAAGGAAGGCGTGAAGTCGGGGCCAGAGATCATTTCTTTCATACGACTGGGGTCCAGTTGGCGCAGAGGGGCCTTGTTTGCCTGAAAAAATAAGTAAAAACCGAATGAGATTTTCTCCAAGATGTTAATGTAACGATATCCTGCTTTATATTGTGTCTAAAGCCCTTCCATAGTGTTTTATTGTCAGAGTAGGGTCATCAAGGCATCTTTGTCCATGCTTTATTGGTATATTGTCAGACTTCATGCCAATAATTCAGGAATAATGGTTTCATAAACCCCGATTTCTCTCACCGGTTCGCTATGTGTGACGGAGCGGATCACAGAGTAACTGACTCCGCCACTGACAGCCGGCGGCACACAACAAACATTTCCCGCTCTCTTCCGTTCGTCAATAATAAGATTCAATCATCACTAAACGTCCCTTTCTCCCCTCTCCCTTTCTGTAGCGCGACCATGAGTGCACGCTTGTGATTCATACTTTAACTATAGTACACGATACTTACGTGACGGGCGGTCTCCCCAGCAAAGGGGAATGTGGAAAAGACGGAGGCGCATCACTTCCGTGGTTTAAATAGGATGTCATGAACCGTGCAATTTATTATTTATTTTGCGTTTATTAATGATGGGGGATGATTGTGTTAGTTAACCTGTTTATGTTTGGGTCGGATCGTTTTTCTCATGTTTGAGGGGTTAAAATTAAGTGTTTTTGAATGAATTGTGTAACCTGTTGACGGTAAGCCTGTGGGGAGGGGCTATGGGTTCATAAGGGACGGTGTTGACTAACAGCTAGAATGTGTTTACTAGTGCTGGGGGGAAATGATTATTTTGAAAACGATTAATCGGGCGATTATTTGATCGATTAGTCGGCTAATCTAACGATTATTTTTCTGTTGTTCAATTCATAAAAAACGTAATGTAAAAAAAATGACCCGAGCGAAAAATGCTAACGGACATTGGCACAGAACTCAAGATAAAAGTACCCTTATTACTTATCGTAGCTGCACATACAATATATCCGATTAAAGCTGAGACTCCACAGATTATGTAGGTATATAGTATCATCACTGAGTGATCCGGACTCGCGACAGGGGAAGCAAATACAGTCATCACAACACGTACCTTCACAGAGCTTCTAGGGAGATCGTCTCACCCGCCGTAATCTGATCAAAAGACGTGTTCAATGGCATTAAAATGAGAAAAAACGCGGCTGAATCGGTTAATCCATAGGTTTTTAACGTCTATGTATAAAAAAATGATTGAATTTATAATCCATAATTCCATTTTTATGTAAAAATTGGAGAGCAAATGCTAGCTGCTAATGGTAGCCACCACAGCTAGCTGCTGCTTCTGCTAGGCTATGCAGCAGTCTCAGTGAGATATAAATATATAAATATCTTTGCGTTTTGGACTAACTTTAAAATATTCCCATGCTTTTGAAGACCTAGGGCGAGATGTTTTCGTTTGGGGGCTTCGTGCGCAATCCTGTGAGGAGGAGGTGGTAGCCGTTTCAGTCTCCATTGTGTTTGAAGTGCGATTGCGAACTGCTTGTTGCTTTGGGTGACCCACGTGTGTGTAGCGACGCGTCGACGCGGAAATATGTCGTCGACGATATTTTGAAGTCGACGCGTCGCTACAGCACTAGTGTTGTGACGGTGTTGGCTAACAGCTAGAATGTGTTTACTCCATGAGGGATAGACAACCTAATTTGGTAACTTTGATTTTGTTTATTTAAGTTATACTGTTTCACTTTTATCAATCAGTATATTTGTTTTGTTGCTGTTATAAATAAAGTTTTGGAGCTTAAATCAACCGACTAAGCCTATGTTTTCAAACGGACAAATAGAACTCCGTCACACTATCCATTTCTTTATTACGAAACCACACAGGTATTTGTTCAAAAGCATAACCTCCCTTCACATTTACTGCCTCTAGGGATGGGAATTTGAAAGCAAATGTATATTCGACCACCAAAAAAACGGTTAACCGATTAATGCAGCTATTCAATACTCATTGTTGTTTAAGAATATGAGCATGTCTACTCAGGGGAGAGGCGGGTGCGGAGTCGATTCACAATCAGGCCAGCTGTAGAAGACCCTCTCCCCTGGAATTTGGGCATAAGATGAGGTTTGAGTCTGCGTGGTCTGCGAGTAGGGAGGGGCAGCAGCCGTATCATTAGCTAGAGCTAGATCTGATGGATTTGGACATAAACGCGAGTGAAGTATAACCGGACGCGAGAGAGAGAGAGAGAGAGATCAGCACCTGCAGCTCTGCCCGCTGTGAGGGGCCGGTGAGCAGAGCAAAACACACCATTAGACCTAACACACTTAGCTATGGCACTGTCGTATACATTGAATTATTCCATTTGATCATATGTAATCAACTTAGGCAAAACAAATTAAAATATTCATAACTCATATTCGCTACCTGAATAACTTCGATTAATCGTTCCCATCCCTAACTGCCTCCATGGTTTTACATATCATCGACATAGGAGAAACTATGCAACACTGTGTGTATGTGTTCTATTGCGAGGGGTTTGCACCTGGTCCAGGACGACATCACTGATGGCTGGCAGACCCTCGGGCTTGTTCATGCTGGCGGACATGAACTGGAAACCCAGAAGAAACTTTCTGTCGTAGTGCTTCTTCTGCTCTGGGTCGATCGGCTTCCAATTTTCTAAAAGAGAAACCAAAACAGAAAGATTACCAGAACATTCGTTTATTGAAAACATCTGAAACTCACTCCCACAACGCAACAACCACCACTGTTCAAAACTCACCTTTTTCAGACTGGCTTTTAATGTGTGATTATTGATGTGTTCTTATGTTGTTTTATAAGCTTGATTTCTAATTCAAATGTGTATCTTTTTACCATTGTAAAGTGTCTTTAAGCACCGGATAAAAGCGCTGACATTTGTATTACTAACTAGGACCGTAGCCAATACTTCATTCATAACATTGACTTTTCAAAATCCTACACAGCTTGTTTTTGCAGATTAAGATCAAAATGTGTCCTATAACTCTAGAGCATTGTGAAGTCAAAATGTACTGAAAAAATATCAAATAATTTGCAAAATTCACCACAATCTATCTATCAAGCGATTCAAAAACTCCCAAGCCTAATTTGGACATTTACCGAACGTTTGCAACCCTAGTCATGACTTTAACTTAAATCCCTCTTGTTCAAGCTTCTCTTTCTTGAGCTTATTGTTCAAACATTTGCTCTCTGTATCTTATCCTATATCTAGAACTGCTCGGGTCTTGATAGATTGAGTGGGGAAGTTCATGAGATCTTTCTAGAGGGTTATCAAGAATAACTTTTATCCAATGACCTTTTCGCTCTCTGTCTGTGTCTGTGTATTCTCTTGTTCCGATTAACCCAGCCAAATCTTTGTTCTTGTTTTGTATCTATATCTACGCCGGGATCCGGAGTCGAGGCTGATCCTCTTGCTGTAGTCCTGTGTCTTGGATCCTCGATCCTGAGTTCTGGATTAAGTCGTGGACTTCGGGTCGTGGCTGAACCTGTCTCTGCGGTCCTGCCTTGGGTCTCGTCATGCTGCTTCCCTGATGGCTTCCACAGGATTGTAGCTGACATCCTCGTGGATTCATCTTCTTATTACAGACTCATGCATTTCCTAACATTCGGTCTATATGCTGTAAAATGTATTATCTCTTTGATTTACACACGGCATCTATTGCACGTCTGTCCGTCCTGGGAGAGGGATCCCTCCTCTGTTGCTCTCCCTGAGGTTTCTCCCATGTTCCCTTTAAACTGTGGGGTTTCTCTGGAAGTGTTTCCTTGTGCGATGTGAGGGTCTAAGGACAGAGGGTCTAAGGACAGAGGGTCTAAGGACAGAGGGTGTTGTTTTTCTCATACTGATATTCTGAACAATCTGTGCTGTTGTATTTGCTGTAAAAAGTCTCTACTGTAGCCTATTTTTATTATATGTACAGCACTTTGGCTCGACCAAAAATCGTTTAGAAATGTGCTATATAAATAAAACTTGATTTGATTTGATACATCATGCTCGACCATCACATAACTATCATTTTCCACTGAGCAGTCAGGTAACACATGCCACTCCCAGGTGTTTAACAAAGCAAACACAAACGTAGCTGATGAGAGATTAGATGGCCGCTCAAGGTTCAGAGACCCACCCTCTTTGTACTGGTACTTCTTGTCAGGGTTGTTGGGATCCGGCTTGGTGTTTTCAGCGTCCATCTTGCCCTCTTTGTCCTCCTTGTCCTCCCAGGTCATATCCGGATCCTCTGGGGCAGGAGTGGAGACGACGGGGGGCTTCGTCTCTGGAACGGGGGTTGGTTCAGGCTCAGGAGGAACCACTACCTGCTCCTGCTGGAAAGAAGGGAGAAAAGGTCAGACTAGGGCTGAACGATATTGTAAAAATCTGGCATTGCGATATTTTTCTCCATGATCTTTACCTGATTTTCCATGACCAAAACAATTACTCTTTCTCAGCGTACCACTGAAAATGGTTTATTTTAACATCGAACAGGAAAATAAGGTCTGCATATGAAACATGTTGTGCCTATCTAAAACAAATCCAATAGTAGGCTTACTAGCTTCTACACGCTAAAGCAACTGAAATCTCTCACCAGCAAAATACCTCAACAGTTAAATGCCATTTTACGTTTCATTACTATACCATACAGTATTTATTATCATTATAGTATTACTATTTTGGCGATTAGATAAAATATAAATTATATTTGATGCAACTTTAGTTACATTTCCAATACTTTGGGAAAAATATTGTTTTCCATAACTTTTCCAGGGCCTGGAATTAGCTTTTTGAATTTCCATGACTTTTCCAGGTTTTTAATGACCTGGAAAAATTGAGGTGTTCCCGTGGGGGGAGGGGGGCAGAGGGAGGGGAGACCAGGTGCATGTTGGGAAAAAGTATCGTTACAGTGGATGAAGGGGGTGGGGGAGGGGTGTCTAAAGTCAAAGATTAATCTTGATTGGGCCAAATTTGACCTCGAGTCACCCAAAACAATTCTGCTGGGTCTCCCCAGACCCCAACACCAAACTATACACTTATTTAGAGACCTTCAGACTTGGCTAAAATTGTCCAAATCAGTTTTGTAGTGTTTATATAGCTGTTGTGGAGGATATCATAAAGCCTTGTTCCGATACAAAAAACTAGAGCGTAGTTATTATATAATGCGAACTTGAAACGGGAGACCCGAACACAAAATAAGGGTTAATCGATCAGTTGAATTTAGCGACGCAATCTGTAAAACTGAATACCTTTACAAAGATTCATAGAAAAGCACCTCGTTAAGTCTTGTGTTTAACAGAGAGAAATAATTCATTTAGCATCAAATGAGGGAACGTCGAGGTGACTGTAGGGATCATACAACGTTGTACAAGCTTTGAAATGAATTATTAACTGCATTCCTGCACACACACACACACACACACACACACACACACACACACACACACACACCACACACACACACACACACACACACACACACACACACACACACACACACACACACACACACACACACACACACACACACACACACACACACACACACACACACACACACACACACACACACACACACACACACACACACACACACACACCTCTTTAAAGGCATCGAGGAGGTCGCCCACGGTCTCCTTTTTGTTCAGATCCTTCATCTTCCGCTTCTTCTTTGGCACAGACACAGCAGCTGAAAGAAGGAAGTAAAACACAATGAGCCTCAGATCAACACAAACATAACCTGAGAAGATTCAGAGATATTCACTACACGTATTATCATGTTGTAACTAGAGCTCTACCCATATTAACCTTCCACAAATGAATGGGTATCTTTTGGTATCTGATGAATTTGTTGACAAGATAATCATAATGTTTGTTGCCCTATTTACTGTCTCGCATAGGCACCAATATTCATTTATTTTGGTTGGTCCATGTGTACAGAAATTGCATATTATACTTTTTTTTGGATCACCTGCATTCATACTTAAAAAAACTTCAATATGTCCAAAACTCAGCTGCCCGCTTGCTCCCCTCCACCCGACGCTCCGACCACATTACATTACATTACATTGCATTTAGCTGACGCTTTTGTCCAAAGCGACTTACAATAAGTACATTCGACCAGGAAGACACAACCTTGAAAAAAACAGAATCATATAAGTACATCAGGTTTCATAGAGCCAAACATTTCAAGTGCTACTCAACTGGCTTTAGATAAGCCAGTCCTTTAGTAGTATAAAAGTGCTTCGTTAATCGTTCTAACGCTCGAAGTGGAGTCGAAAGAGATGAGTTTTCAGTTTGCGCCGGAAGGTGTGTAAGCTATCTGCCGTCCTGATGTCAATGGGGAGCTCATTCCACCATCTTGGAGCCAGGATAGCAAACCCACGTGTTTTCGCCGATGGGAACTTGGGTCCCCCTCGCAGCGAGGGTGCAACGAGTCGTTTGGCTGATGCAGAGCGTAGTGCACGCGCTGGGGTGTACGGTTTAACCATGTCCTGGATGTAGGAAGGGCCAGATCCATTCGCAGCACGGTAAGCAAGTACCAGTGTCTTGAAGTGGATTCTAGCAGTTACCGGAAGCCAGTGAAGGGAGCGGAGGAGCGGAGTGGTGTGGGAGAATTTAGGAAGGTTGAAAACCAGACGAGCCGCTGCATTCTGGATGAGCTGCAGAGGTCGGATGGCACATGCAGGTAGACCAGCCAGGAGGGAGTTGCAGTAGTCTAGGCGTGAGATGACGAGAGCCACATCACCCCTATCCTCCATGACCTCCAATACCGGCGGGCCAGATCTAATAGTAATTTGAAATTATCCTGCGGGCCGAAATTAAATCCACCAATGGCCTGATCCCCGGGCCTTGAGTTTGACACATGTGGTCTAAAGAGTCATTCTCGTATTGGCTGAGAAATTGGTGCTTCCCTATAAGGTTAGTTTATTTGTATAGCACATTTTAATAAGCGATAAAATACTGGCTGCAGCTAAAAGTGAAATGATAAGGCACGGTTAAAGGATCTCAGGATATATATATATATATATATATATATATATATATATTTGTTGGTAGTGGGTTACCCTTAGGTCTACGATAATGTCGACTGGCAGCTTTAGACGTATGTAATACCCAGCTTTTTTTTTTAACTTTCTCTTGTACGCCACGTAAAGGTTTCGGTACCTACTTACTGTATATTGTGTCTTTATTGTAACTAAAAGAAAAATTCAAAATAAAGTATTATCTCAGGATAGGCTGCATTAAAACGAAAGTTTTTTTTAACCTATATATAAAACCATAAACTTACCTTGCATAGTAGCTTCTACCAGGGCAGGGGGGAGTGTCTGTGGAGGAGGCGGAGTTTCAGTTTCCTCCATATCCTCTTCTGTGGCAGGGGGAGGAGTCAATTCCTCTTCTGCTGTGGAAGGGGGAGGAGTCATCACCTCTTCTGCTGTGGAAGGGGGAGGAGTCAGCACCTCTTCTGTGGGAGGGGGAGGAGTCAATGCCTCTTCTGTTGGAGGGGGAGGAGTCGATTCCTCTTCTGCTGGAGGGGGAGGAGTCAATACCTCTTCTGCTGTGGGAGGGGGAGAAGTCAATGCCTCTTCTGATGTGGGAGGGGGTGGAGTCAATGCCTCTTCTGCTATTAGGGGGGGGGGAGTCAGCTCCATTTCTTCAACACTTTCCGCTACAACTGGTACCGTTTCTGCAGGATCTGGCACCGGGGATTCTTCAATAACCTCCACTTGAGTAGGAGCGAGGCATTCTTCTTGCTCTTCAGTTTCGACGGGCGCTTTCTCCTCTTCAGGTTCGACGGACATCTCCTCTTCCTCCTCCTCCTCCTCCTCTTCCTCCTCTTCCTCGACGACAAGCTCAACTGGAGTCTCCTCGACAGGTGTGGGCTTCTCAACCACAGGAGGAGATGAAAGTGGGGTTTGGAGAATTGGCGCCTGAGTGACGGGGGTTTCTACCACGTCGCTGATATCGGGTTCGGCGATAGGGCTGTCGTCTCTCTCTGTCGTCGTGCGTGCGGTAATAGTTTCCGGCACCTCTGGATCTCGAGGGGCCGGCAGTGGGAGGCCATTGGGGAGACGAAGCTCCTCTGGTTGTGCAATGGGAGACTCAAGAGGGGCCTCCAGGTGAGCGGGGGGCACCACGACTGACGGCTTTTCTGGCTCCACTTCAGCGACACCATTCGTGGTAGAAAGAGAACAACGAGGCACATCTTCTACTTCTTCTTTCTGCTGCTTCACCACCACCCCGTCTTTCTTGATTTTTGCAGCAGATCGTATCGCAGCAGGGAGGGGGGCAGGGTAGGCGGGCACTTCTGGGGCAGATTTGGGAGATGGGGTGGGGTCTCTGGTAGGCCGAGGAGCATCCATTACGTCTGCAATAACAGGGGCAGTTGGTGCAGGAGTGGGAAGAGGGAGAGTTTCGAGAGGGAGATCTTGAGGGGGTTCAGAGGGAGCAGTGTTCGTGTCAGAGGAGGCAGATTCTGTGAGGAGGGGTTCGCTTTTAGCAAGTTCAGGGGTTTTTGACGGAGGAGGGGGCGTAGGTCTCCCTCTGTCATCTGGAGGGGACAGAAAAAAAAGATGTCAAGATGTTAGAAAAGTATCACTCGTCTCCCAGCTTGAGCTTCAATATCGGGATACCTCATGCAACCCAGAGACTTTCAATACACCAAACCCTTTTGAATGTATTGTCAATTTGGTCCGTCTGCCCTGTATCTATTTTATGTTTTGTTATTTGTACTGTTGGAGTATTCCTTTGATTCCTTGTAAGGTGACCTTGGGTGCCTTGATAGGTGCCTACAAATATGATGTTTTATTTATTACATGTATTTCTGATCCTCTCCAGAATGGAAGCAGTCATCACATACAGAGCATCAAGTAGTTCCTGAGCAGTGTCCTTCACATGCTGATATCCAAGAGAGGGAGTTACACAGTCACAAGATGGAGGAATGGAAAGCAGTATTCAATGTTTACTTCAGATTAGCTCCACGTCAGAAATGAGCATGCTTGATGTCTCTCTCCATAGAGGCTGAATCATCATGTTAATCACATAGCTATCATATGCCTCAAACAGTCCTGATGCTCTTCTAGGTAATCACACATCCTGTCAGTCTTCAGAAAACAATAATTTTAGAGTTAATATTGAATTTATTGTCATGGCTGAAACTTAATGTTTTTTAATAAAAGTTAATCTGCTGATTATGTTCTCGTTTAATAATTTGATGTATAAATATGCATAAATAGTAATACATGTCCATCCCAGTTTCACAGAGTCTAAGGAGAAGTATTAAAATGGCTGGTTTTGTCAGTCCAAATAACAAAGACTTTTTCTTCCACTATTTTCTGACATTTTATAGACCAAATAACGACTTGAGAAAGCATTTGTCAGTTGCAGCTCAGTCAGATCTTGTTATATCGGCAATATTAAAACAATAATTGTGAAATTGTACTTGTAAAAAGTCCTGTGTGAACTCACCAGGTCTAACCAGCGCTGCAGCAGATGTGACGCTCTCACCGTTCGCCTGAACCGTCGGACTGTCTGATAACTGAAGGAGACACAAAACACACCACAAAGAAAGTAAGAATTACATCATCAGTGAACACAACACTAACTGTTAGAGCCAGTATTTTGTTTTTATAAGAAAGGCCAACTAATCGTGACGTCTGTAGTCAACGAGAGTATAAAAGACTACATTTCCCACTGCGCCTCCTCTGAAAAACAGTTTCTAACCGTCCAATTACCCTTTAAGTTATCAAGTTATATTACAGGGTCTATGCAGGAATCCTAAAGTCAAATTTAAGACCTTTTAAGACCCTGTCCATACATGTTAAGACCTCATCGCCACTTTGAGTTCTAACCGGTTACCTTGGCGACACACTTTACCTCACATTGACTATATACAGTATTGATTGTCCTTCCTCCTCATCTTCCAACCATTTGGACGCAGACTTGCATTTCCCCATAACGATGTTGCTTGGCAACCAGCGTAAACGGACCTTCGCGCTATCAAGCAGTGAGCGCGCGATGTCCTGTTCAGATGACGTCAAACCCAACGGGATGCCATCAATAAACTACACAGAATCACACTACACACCTACGCAACAGGGTTTCCGTTAGCCGGTAATTACCGTTTTTTTAGCCGGTAAAATTGAATAAAAACCGGTAAATTCCAAACCTGCCGGTCAAAATGTCCGATGCTCCGATCGATTGGCCGCCGATCATTATCGGCCGATATTCACTCTTAATAGTTTGATCTGTGCTCTCTATAAAGGCCGACCAGGAGAGCTGGATCTGATCGATATGGACATAAACGCGAGTGAAGTATAACCGGACCCGAGAGAGATCAGATCAGCTGCTGCATAATCACCTGAAGCCCCGCCCACTGTTTAGCGAACTGCATGAGAAACTGACGGGCTGTCGAGAGAGAGAGAGAGAGAGAGAGAGAGAGAGAGAGAGAGAGAGAGAGAGAGAGAGAGAGAGAGAGAGAGAGAGAGAGAGAGAGAATAATGTACTTCATCTACAAGTAGTTTGTTTGAATGTAATTATGTTGTTTGTTGAATCATTTATTGTCAAAATGAATCTGAACTTTTCGATCTGTAACGATTATAAACTGAAGCAATATAAAAATGACTCCCATTAACTGAGTTTTAAACATCAGCATATCCGGTCCTAATCCGGTAATTACCTGCTAACGGAAACTCTGCTACACCATTCTTATTATTATTATTGAAACATGACCGGTAAGTTTCAAATGTGTCCGGTAAAATAAATCCTGTTCAGACATTTGACCGGCAAGGAAAAAATCCTAGCGGAAACCCTGATACGCGATGATTACATTCAGGCAGACTGTAGAACACAACCTCTTTGGACCATTTATATACTTATTGAAAACAAGCTACAAAATGTAATACCTTGGAAAATGCCGTTTAACAGACTTCATTTATCAACTTTTAATACTTTTTAAGACCCCGCGGACCCCCTGATCATCTAAAAACCATCGGTGGCCAAGCAGCTCTTCAAACGGTAAGTAATATAAAGGAAAGACGACGAGTTAAAAAATATCTGTTCAAGGCTTGATAGAGAAACAAGGAAGGAAGCCACCACACTAATGCTTCCAAATAGAGTAATTCACGTTGCTGGATCTATGTAGCACATGTGAGAATGACTCGTATATCAGCGTGATTTTAGACAGGTCGTAGTGTTACATGTGTTCGAGGAATGGAAATCTGCAGCATTCCCAGTAAAGCCGTAACATATGGAGCGCAGGCAAGTCCATTCCTGTTTTATATACAAGTGCTACAATAGACTTAAGCTGACGTTTACACAGGAGGAATGTTTTGTGTTATGTGTGTGTATATAAGATTTGAATATTGCAGTAACAGTGTCACTTTGGATAATTAAAAGACAAGTGTTGGTGTTGTAGGCGTCTTCTTTGAATATAGTGCTAAACAACGACTTAATGGACGAAATAAAACTACATTTTTCGGTGTCGATTTCTACTACTCCTCTACGGATAAACAAAATACCTGAGTGCTCACAGTCTTTTGTGGTTGTCAACATGACTGAGTTAGTCATTTCACTTAAATGTAGTTTCATAATTTGCCTGAATCGTTTATAGAAGTTATTACATTGATAATCAAAAAGATATTAAAATGAAATCAGTTCTGCTGCTTTGAAAATCCTGTTCAAATACATCAAATAAAATAAAGAATGATCGTAACATTAAAAAGTGCCATTTTCTAAATTCAGTCGTTGAGGTTGACATTGTGACGAACATAATGATATTTTACAAACCCTGATTTACATATGGAAAGTAGGGCTGCACGATATATCGCGTTGTGACTATAATCGCAGTCACATCGCAATTTCTTTAAACATTTTTTTAAGACTTGATATTAAGCAGGCAAATGAACTCAAACAATTCTTTTGCTGCTTGCTACAAAAGGAAAACTTGCGCGGCTCTCATGTCAGGGGCACTTGAGTGAGTGACCTTATCCTTACGCCTGTATCTACTTGTCTTTTTATTTTATTTAATATTTTTTTATAACTAATGCTTTTGATATATTGTGATTTTAAGGCTTCTATTATCATCTGACAACAGCTGGAAATTAGCCATGTCGGCTAAAGCTGCTCCATTTACTGTTTTTGTGACAGTTCATCGATGGGGACTGTCCACGACACTATAAATAAATAAACGACCAATCACAATCAAATCTCCAAAGCAAACGGACCCCGTGATTAAAAGGTAGAAACACTGAATAAAGTCGTTTCCTGTGTTTCTCCAGGGCAGTTCGGCGCTGCTAACCGAGCTAGCTCAGCTTGTTGCTCTGATAACTTCAGATCCAGACGTCCGTGACTAAAATCCTTCATCCGGTTAAATGTAGTTAAAAAGAATACCTATTGTTTAGCATTAAAGTTCAAGAAAGGAAAAAAAAACTGTCTTCAATTCCTGTATGTTTTCATATCGCAGGGAGGAAAATATATCGCAATGTCAGTTTTTTACAATATTCGTTAAGCCCTAATGGAAAGTCAAAGAAGAGTCATAACACTCAGATTTAATTGTTTAAGTCATCTCTGAGTGTTATAGCAGTCTTACAATTGAGGTGATGATAAATAACATTGTGTAACCCATACAGTAGAATATATAAGAAAAGTATGATTTGTAGTCAGTCTTTAACCTAAACTCCCATTTCTTAAATGTACATATCATTGTTGTAAAGGTTTCAAAATTACAGGAGCAAAGTAGCAGCAGATATTAAAGTATATGCTTTTAGTATATTGCCTAAATACAACTAATTGGTTGTTGAATTAACAAAAATAAGGTAATTATTTATAAAACAATTGTATTAAAAACACATTTAAATAAGACGACAATTATATTTTAACTAATTAGGCTATTAAAACCTTCCAAATTGACACGTGTTGCAGCCCCTAGCTTAAGTAAAAAGCATAAGCAACATGACTGAGTGAGTCATTTCACTAAACATACATTTTACAAATTTGCCTGAATCTTTTTATGCGTCTAAAAATAGAAAGGTGAAACTGAAGCTGGTGTTTCTGCTGTGTTGGCACTTATTGAAGCTCACCTGTGGTGGGGTTGGGGTCGAGCCGCTGCGACCCCCGGACATAATCTCATCTGTAATATCCCGACCTCCTTGGTTAGGGTCTCTTATTCTGATCTGTGGAGGAAAAGGAGACGACATGGTTACCGGTGAATCCGTGTGTGAGAGTTAGGAAGTTAACATGTGTCAGGGAGACGACGGAAGCATGTAAGAGAATGCCATCATACACATTTCTATTCAATACAATACAGAATAACCTGGCAATGCAACAATTAGATCTTTAATTTAATAATATCGGCATGGTAACACTTAAAATACACGCCTCAGTCATGTGAAGCAACCAATATACACATAAAGGGAATAAGAGCAACCGGATTCGAGGTGAAATTCAATATAATCCATTAGATAATCTGAATGTGAGTGAAGGACAGTGTGAGGGTGAAAGGGTTCAACCGTGCAGCCTGAGGACAGCAACATGTAAGAGTAGAGTTCCCATGATGCAACGCTTACATTGTCAGCCTTTTTTGGTGACTGGTCGCTGCCTGATTCAATGAAAGCTAAATATCTCACTTTGTGAACACTGAGGCACGCAGGGAAAAATACAAACTGTACACGCTATGCAAATTCCTCGGCTGCACACAATGTGCATCCGTCTGATTGTCACCAGAAAGACTTGTGTTTAGATTTACATTTTTTTAAACACAGACAGAGAGACACACACACACACACAGACAGACACAGAGAGACAGCGACACACACACACACAGACAGAGACTCACAGACACACACACACACACACACACACACACACACACACACACACACACACAGACACAAGATCTAATCAATTACCAAGGAGTGCCATTACATTACAAACACATGCTCTCCTTTTTCCTCTCACTCTCACTCTACATACTAAAAGAGCTGTCATGCTATGAGCCACCGCTGCTAAATCTAAGCACACTCACACACTCCGGACAATTATTCAACTGGAAAAGTTTACAGGCCTACTGTTAGACTTTAAGAAATATTTTATCGTCGTCACTGACCTTTCAAATCTACAACCCCCTTCTCCATTTCGGAAGCATTACTAACCTTAACAGGCCTCTCTCATCCTGGGGCTGTGGGTTCAGTGATCCAGCCGCTGGACTTTAAACTCCACAAAGCAGCAGCAGCTCCACAAGTTTTGTAACTTTAACTCAGCATAGCTCACACACACATCTACACTTAGCCTGGGCCTGACCGTCAGTACGCCAGCTAGCTCACTCGCTCGCTACTTGAATAACTGTCTAAGCAGAATAGGGGAGGAAAGAAAAAGAAAAAAAATAGGATAAAGCGAGTGGCCTTGTAAAGCTATGGTACTGGAATGTGCTGCCCCTCCCACAGAGGCTAACAGACAGTTAAAGGGGCCGGGGAGTGAACGAGGTGCAAAGGAGGAGGGGGGAGGGGGGGAGAAAGAAAATCAAATGAGCAGCAGCTAGCCGAAGAAACTCCCCCTTTCCCTCATTCTTTGCCCTGTCATCCTGCGGGGCATTCCTTGGATATATCTTTTTTTTTTCAAGCTCACCCCTTTTAGAGAGGAAGGGGAGGGTTGGTTAGCCCTTCCGGCTCAAAAGGGGGAGGAGATGATGGCCACGTGGAGCTGAGCTATGTGCTGACATGTCCTTCAACCCCCCCTCCTCCTCCACCTCCTTCCCATGGGTCTTTTTCTCTGACACACAGAGCAGAAAAGGGGGCAATTTTGCAGAGACTTTTGACCGTAACCAGCTTATTAAAAAAGGGAGAAGAGTGGGGGGGAAAGGGTTGCAGTTAACGCTGTAAGGGCAAGAACGGCCGATGTGTTATCAGAAATCATTTCTAACTGTTGCTCGAGTGGTACAAACTACACTCTTACACTTATAACTGACAAAGGATGCATTTGAGGACTTTTGACCATCACCAGAAATGGTGGAAGACTGACAATGTTATCTGAAATCTGTTCTAACGGCCCGTCCACACTACAGCTTCAAAAAAAGCTTGGAGCTGGGCGTGTCTGAAGCTCGACCAACAACCAATCACATGAATCTCCCGCCCCTGACACACAAGCAGCGGTTTGATTGGCTAGAGCTTGTACTGGTATATGATTTGATTGGCTGACGCTTCCACCGAAAGCTTCAGAAGCTTCAAAAGTTGAACATTGCTCAACTTTTGAAGCCTGAAACGCCAGGAAAGCTCCGCTCTGCTTCCCACAATGCAGTTCGGCGAAAAGTGACGTCACCCCATTCAAAGTGAATGGGCAGACGCGTTGGAAACCGTTTTTGAAGCTGTCGAAGCTGTAGTGTGGACGGGCCGTTACTGTTTACAGATTATCTCAAACAAACTATAGTCTCACTTTTATTGAATTGTAAGAGACGTTATGGAGCTTATAACTGACAGTGGATTTGTTTTAGGAGTTCTTATCCGTGTTGAAAGGACATGGTTTTAAACTGATTTGATCTCATGGTTTATTCCGCGACGCATAGTGTGTGAAGTCTGTTTCATTCTGAATCGGTTGACAGAACATTTAGAAAAGGCATCAAGTCACAGATATAGAAACCCTCATGCTTGCTCTGCACTTGTTCTATTTGTTTTATGTGTCTATTGTCACGTTTTAAGTCTTTTAACATGCTGCTGTGACCAAAAAATATATCCCTAACCTTAGTTCAACTTAAAAGAAAATGCTAACAATTGGCTTTACAGGTCATAAAACCAAAAGGCAGCCACTATTAAAATGGTTCAACAGGAGGAAAACCGATACAAGTACAGTAGGGTTGCAGAATTAATCTAAATCGCAATATGGACAAGAGCCATATTTAATTTCAGGATGCACAATATTTGTTAAAGGCTACGTATGTGCTGCAGAGCCATCCCGAGCTACAAATCGACTTAACACAACAAATGTGTCTGGCACAGATTCTCTCAAAAAGCCCACAATGATCATTTTATTAAATTGTTCTGGAGGGTCCGTCGAGACCCTCTGCTTTCACTGCCACCCTTCTGGCAGGGAAAATAAAGTTTGGGGCTCTCTGCTGGAACTGCTACCCCCGCGACCCGACCACGGATAGGCGGGAGAGGATGGATGGATGGATGGATGGATGGATGGATGGATAGATGGATGGATGGATGGATGGATGGATGGATGGATGGATGGATGGATGGATGGATGGATGGATGGATGGATGGAGGCTTCTGTAAATCGGCATGCAAGGGGTTTTACATTGTGTGTGAGGGAGCAGTTGTGTGACGTAGACATTGGTCGGGTTATAGCATCAGCAGGGACCAATGGAAATGGACCAAAGTCCACCCTTAGGTGACAGAAGTGGCTGATAAGCAGTCGAGTCACAACGTGAGAGGGTCCTGACATCATGCACAACCTGCAGCTATTCCCTGGTAATGGATTATTAAGGAATGGACACTCTACTAAGCCTGAATGATATGTTATCTCTTTCAACAGAGGAAACATTGGATTGGGAAACAAATGAAGATGGTCTCATTTAAACCTCCAAAGAAAACGTAATCAAAATTGTGGCAGAAGCTTAAAGCTAGGTTTAGTTGACATAAAACACAACAGGCCACAGTTAAAAGAATGATAGTTCAACTTTAAAGTGTCTTTTTTGTACTGATATTGTTTAAAATGACTCCCTGAATGTTTTCAAAATCTATCAAGATGACAATAAAATACACTTTCTGCTGCCATAATGTAGTGAGTCATTTCACTAAACTTCAGTTCTACTTGTGTGTCTGCTGCGAGGGGGACCCAAGTTCCCATCAGCAGAAACACGTGGGTTTGCTATCCTGGCTCCAAGATGGTGGAATGAGCTCCCCATTGACATCAGGACAGCAGATAGCTTACACACCTTCCGGCGCAGACTGAAAACTCATCTCTTTCGACTCCACTTCGAGCGATAGAATTACTAACAAAGCACTTATATACTAATAAAGGACTGGCTTATCTAAAGCCAGTTGAGTAGCACTTGAAATGTTTTTTCTCTATGAAACCTGATGTACTGATATGATTCTGTTTTCTTCAAGGTTGTGTCTTCTTGGTCGAATGCACTTATTGTAAGTCGCTTTGGATAAAAGCGTCAGCTAAATGCAATGTAATGGTTTTCATATAATTTAGGTTTAATAAAGCAGAGTGCCAGCATTCCACACCAACATCAATAGGCGCTTTCACACCGCAGTACTTTTCCCACAAAGGTTCATGAGAACTTAGTTCATGAGAACTCTTTAGTTCTCATGAACTAAGTACAGATCGCGTTCACACCGGAATAAGTCCCTGAGGGAGGATTAGGCAAATGAAGCCACTGACGTCACTTCTTCTTCTGCTTTGGGTTTACTGGCAGGCCGCAAACAGCTTCACGGCGTATACTGCCACCCGAAGTCCCCGGCTGGAAGTCCCCGGAGTTGGGGACTGGCTTCAGTAGAAGCTGCTGGGACTCCCAGCAGCTTCTACTGAAGCCTTCCGAGTAAATCGCCAGAACGCTGACACCTCCTCATCTCCACCGCTCCCATGTTTTATTTTGTGTTGCCATAAGTTAGTCTCTCTGCGTTTGTGCTCTGGGCTAATGCTAATGCTAATAATGCTAATGCGAGGATAATAAAATGGCAGCTTCACAAAACTTTTTGGGAGTTTTACGGGGCGTGGTTTGCAATCCGCCCAGCCAATCAGACATAGGAACCTTTTTCTCCCACGAAAGTCCCTGCTCTCTAGCAGGGACGGAAAAGGGGGTAAAAAGGTTCTCATTAACTAATTTTAGTTCCAGCTCTTTTTGGTGTGAACGCGCCATTTTGGAACTATATCGGAACTAAAGTGGGAATAGTTTTTTATTTAATAGGTTTTCATATCAAAGACCTCAGTACATTTCTTTCTTATCCTATTGCCAATATCATCAACCTCTCTTTCTGTCAAGGAATGTTTCCAAATGTCTGGAAGCCGGCTGTAGTTACCCCAATCTTTAAAGGTGGAGACCCAATGTCTACCAATAACTACAGGCCAATTAGTATCCTTCCTACAGTATCAAAAGTCGTTGAAAAACTTGTAGCTGAACAAATTATGAACCATCTGAATAACAGGGCTTTTTCTCTGCATCCAATGCAATTTGGCTTTAGGGCCAAATACTCTACAGAAACAGCCAACCGTTTCTTCACAGAACAAATCAAATCCAAAATGGATAAAGGTGGTGTTGTAGGAGCAGTGTTTCTCGACTTAAAGAAGGCCTTTGACACTGTTAACCACAAAAAACTCATATCTAAGCTATCCAGCATTAACTTCTCCACACTAACACTTAAATGGATAGAATCATATTTGTTCAACCGTTCTCAGTATGTCAGAGTACAGAATAATCAATCATCTAACCTCCAGCTGTCCACAGGTGTCCCACAAGGGTCAATTCTGGGTCCATTGTTATTTTCATTGTATATAAACGACTTACCATCGATATGTCCTGACAAACATCCAAATGTATGCTGATGATACTGTAATTTATGTTCACGGAGGCAGTCTGACACAAGTGGCTAATGAACTGACGAACAAGATGGTTCATGTAACAGCTTGGTTGGAGCAATGCTGTCTGCAACTAAATGTCAGTAAAACTGTATGTATGTTCTTCACCAAAACCAAGTCCTCCTGCGTTGAGCCAGATGTGTTTGTGTCCGGGGAGAGGCTACAGGTGGTCTCAGAGTACAAATACCTGGGGGTCTTCATTGATTCAAGACTCAATTTTAAGGCTCAGGTGAAAAAGGTTTGCAACAGGGTGAAATTCAGTCTGTTCAATTTGAGGTTTACCAGGAACTGCATGTCAACAGAGGCGGCTCTGATGTACATGCACTCTATGGTTCTATCTCATATCACATACTGCTTAACAACCTGGTCACATGCCCGAACAACCACTCTTAAACCGCTGGAATCATTATACAAACAAACACTTAAAATAGTAGATAAGAAATCAGTTTATTCTCATCATTGCCCAATACTAAAATATAACTTGTTGAGCTGGGAAAATGTAATGAGATATGCAAATGCTTGCCTCATGTACAAAATAATACACGGCCTTAACTCACCTCCGCTCAGGCATTTTATCACCATACGCACACCTGTAACTCGGTCAACAAGAGCTGCAACAAGAGGAGACTGCGTTGTTCCATTAAGGAAGAGTTCATTCAGCCAATCTTCTTTTTCTTTTAAAGCTGCACAACAGTGGAACTCAATCCCAGTAACGATTAGAGAACAAAACACCTGCAGTTTATTTAAATCTACCTTAAAAACATGGTTAGTGGAAAGTCAGCTCTGTCAACACTGACACAATCTGTACATTACAACGCTCTGTTTGTACATATGCCTTGAACTGTATCTGTCTGCTTTGTGAATTTGTATTTACCTGTTATTTGAAGTGAATTTTTGTTTTTAGGATGACTTTTAACATCTGTCCAGGGACTACAGACGAAGAAATAGCCTGTTGGCTAACTCTAGCGCATTTACAGAAATGTCAATCAATGTGCACTGTCCGTGTCAAATAAATATATAAATAAAATCAATATAATGTAGGTTTAATAAAGCAGAGTGCCAGCATTTCACACCAACATCATATTCCTTTAAAATAGAAAAAGGGATGGACAGAGGAGCCATTGGATTCCTGAAATCAGATAATGACCTTTTACTTCTCACCCTCCACGATGTAGAAAAAGCTTCAATGAGTCCGACTGTGACAAAAGCTCAAAGCTAGCCCAATTTAGTCGATAGAGGTCAAGGAGAGGAAAAACTGGGCAAATAGAGCCATGTTCAGATAGCTGAAGTCTGTGCCTCGTGTTTACATTTTGAGACTTTCGCAAAACCGTAAAACACTCCGGAGAGTTCTAGAAAAACTTGGAAAAAAGTTGCAGGTGACTGAAGATTTTAAGACTTATATAGAAGCGTATATATAGAAGTCTGTAAATGACTATATCTTGAATTCAACCAGCCTCACAAAGATGTCAAAACTATGATTACACAAGAGGCACACACTACGGCTTCAGTTCCCTTTCCCACAGATGACGAGGGTGAAATAAAAGAGCGAGTGAGAAATACAAAACTTAACTGTGTAGAAGACTACTTTTTTTATTATAGCCGCTTAAAAAGAGGTTATAAGGAATCTGTAAATAGATTGCTCAGATCTAACCAGCATTACAGAGAGAACTATGATTACACGAGAGGCTTCAGTTCACAGCGAGCTACCACATACCAGGCCAGGGCCATCTTGCAGAGCAACAAGGAAACACTAGACATACTGTGGACCTGGAATATGTCGTTCAGCCGCTTTCTCTTACAGCGAGTTAAGGTCAAGTTCAACACTCTCTGCTTCAATCGGTAAACTAAAACCTGCATCAAGAGTGAATAGTCCAGAGTGACCCCAAGTCCTCTCCAGACAGACTGCAATGACTCAGGTGAGCTGACAACATTGGATTAATGAGGGAAAAGAGCCTTGAGCAAACAAAACATTTCTTTAAATTTGGCTTTTCATTGAATTGTATTTATTCTTTATTTCTTCTGTCCTGTGTGTATTGACTTCTGTTAGTATAACTTAGTATCTGCAACTATTAAGTGTCTTAGTTAATCAAAGTTAAATGTTTCTCTATTACCTAGAAGGGGAGGTTAACTTGTTAGTTTCTGTCGTTTTGAGTCCATGATAGTTTCCTGTTAACGTTTCCACTATGTTAATTAAATATAAGTCAGCAGGGTAGTTCATTCCGATTATGAAATGTTAGTAGCTGTGGTGAGCTGAAGCTGGGCTATATGACACGTCACCACCGCTAAGCTAAAGGTGGCTAATGTTGGGCTATAAAGGAACTACAGCACAGTCACATGACTTCACGTCACCACCGCTAAGCTAAAGGTGGCTAATGTTGGGCTATAAAGGAACTACAGCACAGTCACATGACTTCACGACACCACCGCTAAGCTAAAGGCGGCTAATGTTGGGCTATAAAGGAACTACAGCACGGTCACATGACTTCACCACCGCTAAGCTAAAGGCGGTTAATGTTGGGCTATAAAGGAACTACAGCACGGTCACATGACTTCACGTCACCACCGCTAAGCTAAAGGTGGCTAATGTTGGGCTATAAAGGAACTACAGCACGGTCACATGACTTCACGTCACCACCGCTACGCTAAAGGAGGCTAATGTTGGGCTATAAAGGAACTACAGCACGGTCACATGACTTCACGTCACCACCGCTAAGCTAAAGGCGGCTAATGTTGGGCTATAAAGGAACTACAGCACGGTCACATGACTTCACGTCACCACCGCTAAGCTAAAGGGGGCTAACGTTGGGCTATAAAGGAACTACAGCACGGTCACATGACTTCACGTCACCACCGCTAAGCTAAAGGCGGCTAATGTTGGGCTATAAAGGAACTACAGCACGGTCACATGACTTCACATCACCACCGCTAAGCTAAAGGCGGCTAATGTTGGGCTATAAAGGAACTACAGCACGGTCACATGACTTCACGTCACCACCGCTAAGCTAAAGGCGGCTAATGTTGGGCTATAAAGGAACTACAGCACGGTCACATGACTTCACGTCACCACCGCTAAGCTAAAGGGGGCTAACGTTGGGCTATAAAGGAACTACAGCACGGTCACATGACTTCACGTCACCACCGCTAAGCTAAAGGCGGCTAATGTTGGGCTATAAAGGAACTACAGCACGGTCACATGACTTCACATCACCACCGCTAAGCTAAAGGCGGCTAATGTTGGGCTATAAAGGAACTACAGCACGGTCACATGACTTCACGTCACCACCGCTAAGCTAAAGGCGGCTAATGTTGGGCTATAAAGGAACTACAGCACGGTCACATGGCTTCACGTCACCACCGCTAAGCTAAAGGCGGCTAATGTTGGGCTATAAAGGAACTACAGCACGGTCACATGACTTCACGTCACCACCGCTAAGCTAAAGGCGGCTAATGTTGGGCTATAAAGAAACTACAGCACGGTCACATGACTTCACGTCACCACCGCTAAGCTAAAGGCGGCTAATGTTGGGCTATAAAGGAACTACAGCACGGTCACATGACTTCACGTCACCACCGCTAAGCTAAAGGCGGCTAATGTTGGGCTATAAAGGAACTACAGCACGGTCACATGACTTCACGTCACCACCGCTAAGCTAAAGGCGGCTAATGTTGGGCTATAAAGGAACTACAGCACGGTCACATGACTTCACGTCACCACCGCTAAGCTAAAGGAGGCTAATGTTGGGCTATAAAGGAACTACAGCACGGTCACATGACTTCACGTCACCACCGCTAAGCTAAAGGCGGCTAATGTTGGGCTATAAAGGAACTACAGCACGGTCACATGACTTCGATACACTCGATAAGCCATGTTAGAGATGTTCAGTGTAGCGTTACTGTACCTGTTTGCGTTCCCGTTTGGAGGCGATGTGTTGCTGCTGCTGTGGAGGCTGCTGATGCTGCTGCTGCTGTTGCTGCTGCTGTTGCTGTTGCTGCTGCTGCTGTTGCTGTTGTTGTTGTTGTTGTTGCTGCTGCTGCTGCTGTTGTTGCTGCTGCTGCTGCTGCTGTTGTTGTTGTTGTTGAGGAGTCGGGCTCATAATGACGGGCGCCGCCTGCACCGGGGGGGTGAACTGAGGCTGGGCGGGGTAGTAGGCCGCTGCTATGGATCAGGCAGAGAGAACAATGTAAACCAACACATACTGACTTAATCCTGCAGCCATAACTTCACACAAACAGGCTGTTGAACACACTCACTCTCACTCTCACTCTCACTCAGGATCACAACATCTCTCGACAGCAAAAAGTGAGTGTTGACACAACGGCATTATGTTGTGCAAAGCACCGTCAGGCTATAGTTATGGGTACGTTTGTGTTTGTCATGTTCTGCTGCTTTTAAAAACCTCTTAGAATATTTAACAAATTGTACGGCGTCCTTGGGTGCCTTAAATAAAATGTATTATTATAGTTAGGAAATCTGTTTCTAGAGAATGAAGGTTTCATTTCTCTATGATTTGCAGGGCAACAGCTGCATGCACGTATTAAAGGTATAATATCATTACAGTGAGGTAAGAGCACGTATTTAGAGAACTCACTGCCAACTCCGGATGTATCACATGTACGGCATTGGTTCAGTACTACGCATTAAAATATGAATATACCTGAAATGAACCCAAATTCCTAGATTACATGAAACTAAAATAACCAATGCTGACATTCTCGCTCGTGACATTATTCCTGTCAACTTTGTAGAGTTACCTTGCACTAGGGCTGCAGGATAAATGCATCTGCGGAGATATCTCGGCCTACAAATCACCTTCTACAGACCTCATAAAAACATATTCCTTGGTAGAGATCCTCTTTAAAATAATCACACGCGTATCAGGGTTTCCGCTAGGATTTTTTCTCGCCGGTCAAATGTCCGGACAGAATTTATTTTACCGGACAAATTAGAAACTTACCGGTCATGTTTCAATAATAATAATAATAAGAATGGTGTAGCAGAGTTTCCGTTAGCAGGTAATTACCGGACTAGGACCGGATATGCTGATGTTTAAAACTCAGTTCATGGTAGGGCTGCACGGTATTTGAAAAAAACTGACATTGCGGTTTTTTTCCCCCCTGCGGTATATATATATATATAGCGTTTTTTTTAACCTGTTAAACCCCAAAGTCCCGGCGGATACTTTACTCTTATTTTTCACGACAGTGTCTCAGGGGATCGTAATATTTAAGAACCTATTAATGTGTTATACCAGATTAACGGAAATAATCTCAGCTAACTGACGATACAAACCATTTTATACCAAAACAAAACACAAGTCTCATAAGAAGCATCTAAATGACCCCTGAGCGAAAAATGGTAACGCACTTTGGCACAGAACTCAAGATAAAAGTACCCTTATTACTTATCGTAGCTGCACATACAAGATATCCGATTAAAGCTGAGGTTCCACAGATTATTTAGGTATATAGTATCATCACTGAGTGATCTGAACTCGGACAGGGGAAGCAAACACAGACATCACAACACGTACCTTTACGTAGCTTCGAGGGGAGATGTTTCACCGTAGCTGTCAATCTGATCAAAAGACGTGTTCAATGGCATTAAAACGAGAAAGAAAAAACGCGGCTGAATCGGTTAATCCATAGGTTTTTAACGTCTCTGTATAAAAAAATGATTTAATTTATAATCCATAATTCCATTTTTATGTAAATATCGCAGAGCAAAAGTTAGCTGCTAATGGTAGCCACCAGAGTGGCTGCTGCTTCCGGTCTTGGCTATGCGGAAGTCTCTCACACACACATTACCAAATAAGGACTGTGTGATTTCCCCTCGATTCCATTGGCTCTGACGGTCAGAAAGAGATGTCACATGTCAAAATCCAGCAAGGTGGGCCAGAGATATGGAAAATCCACCCAAATGGCCCCAGAAGAGGGTTTTTTGTCCTAAATCTGTCTAAAAAGTCAAATATCAGGGGAAGTTCTACACACACCAACACACCAACAAATAAGGAGTGAGAGTGACGACGCGTAGCCAAAACCGGAAGCTGCATACCACCAAGGTGGCTACCATTAGCAGCTAACTTTTGTGATCCGATTTTTACATAAAAATGGAATTATGGATTATAAACAATTGCTTCAAAGCCACAGATACATTATCAACCTATGGATCAACCGATTCAGCCGCGTTTTTTCTTTCTCGTTTTAATGCCATTGAACACGTCTTTTGATCAGATTGACAGCTCCGGTGAGACGATCTCCCGTAAAAGCTCCGTAAAAGGTACGTGTTGTGATGTCTGCGTTTGGTTCCCCTGTTGCGAGATCGGATCGCTTAGATACTATACTTAAATAATCTGTGGAGTCTCAGCTTTAATCGGATATATTGTATGTGCAGTTTCGATAAGTAATAAGGGTATCTTTATTTTGAATTCTGTGCTAAAGTGCGTTAGCATTTTTTTTTTTTTTATGAATAAAACCGCACGTCCCTGCGGTGTGAATACCGCGTATGCGCATACCGCGGTTATCGCCATGACACGGTATATCGTTCAGCCCTAGTTCATGGGGCTCATTTTTATATTGCTTCAGTTTATAATCGTAACAGATCGAAAAGTTCAGATTCATTTTTCAATAAATGATTCCACAAACATAATTATTACATTCAAAGAAATTACTTGTAGTAGATGAAGTACATTATACAAAAGTTTAAATTAACTTTGAATAATAACATGGGAGACAGCCCGTCAGTTTCTCATGCAGTTCGCTAAACAGTGGGCGGGGCTTCAGGTGATTATGCAGCAGCTGATCTGATCTCTCTCTCGGGTCCGGTTATACTTCACTTGCGTTTATGTCCATATCGATCAGATCCAGATCTCCTGGTCGGCCTTTATAGAGAGCACCGATCAAACTATTAAGAGTGAATATCGGCTGATAATGATCGGCGGCCAATCGATCAGAGCATCGGACATTTTGACCGGCAGGTTTTGAATTTACCGGTTTTTATTACCAGCTAAAAAAACGGTAATTACCGGCTAACGGAAACCCTGACGCGTACCATTTTAATACATGATGAGATTAATGATGCTAAAAGGATCAATCCCTCAACTATCGTGATTCATGTTGCCACACGGTCAAAGATAAACGCAATTAGTTATTTCTTCCAAATACTGAAGCCATATTTTTTTGCATTTCCTGTATTGTGAGCTTCTATGTTGCATGTTTTGAATGATTCTAGTCAATATAATGTATAGGGGTTTTTGGGGTTCTCTGAAACATCTGTCCAGGGGTCACAGATGTAAAAATGTTGCTTTTACAGCGATGATTGTCAATGTGCACTGTGCCTTTAAACATGAATCAATACAAGCAGAATCTCTATCAAAGCAACATGTCAGGGTTATTGACAAAACCATATCAAAATAACCCTAATTTAATACATTTCCCTTAAAATGTAAGACCTTACAGATAGGCCCCTCAGACCATGAAACGGCTCCGTCAATAAACCTGTTGGCAAAATGACAAAAACCCCAGTTTCCTGTTTTATAACCCAAACTGTGCAGCACTGTGACATTACCTGGCCTTCTTACTGGTCTCTGCAGTAGCTATAGTGCTGTGCTGCTCTAAAATATATATATTTAAGACATTACGGCTGCCAACATAAGCTACTAAGAGACAGACAAATCCGCACATTAAGGAATGACTCTTCATCAAGGTCCAACTTGTCCATCACTCGGTGACATTACCTGGCTTTCTTACTGGTCTCTGCAGTAGTTAAAGTACTGTGCTGCTCTAAAATAGATATTTTTCAAAAAATGTAAGACCTTACAGATAGGCCCCTCAGACCATGACACAGCCTGGTCATAAAACCCCAGAGAAATCCAAGTTTCCTCCGTTTTAACCCAAACTGTCCAGTGACATAACCTGGTCTTCTTACTGGTCTCTGCAGTAGTTAAAGTATTGTGCTGCTGTAAAATATATATATTTAAGACCTTACAGATAGGCCCTTCAGACCATGACACAGCCTTGTCATAAAACCTGCTGCCAACATGACAGAAACCCCAGAGAAATCCAAGGTCCCTCTGTTTTAACCCAAACTGTCCACTGACATTACCTGGCTTTCTTTCCCTTTACCAGAGACCTCTCTCTCTCTCTCTCTCCCCCCCCCCCCCCTCTCTCTCTCTCTCGCTCCTGCTGCTCTCCCACTCTGCACTGAGTCTGCATTGTTGACCAGCAGCAGCACGGACTAAATATAGTCCAAAAAAAACCACACCGGCTGGGGGATGAGAGCGCAGGAGAAAGACGGAAAGAGAGAGACAGGGAGGGAAGACGGAAACAGAGAGGGAGGGAGAATATAAGACGGAAAGAGAGAGACAGGGAGGGAAGACGGAAACAGAGAGGGAGGGAGAATATAAGACGGAAAGAGAGAGACAGGGAGGGAAGACGGAAACAGAGAGGGAGGGAGAATATAAGACGGAAAGAGAGGGACAGGGAGGGAAGACGGAAACAGAGAGGGAGGGAGAATATAAGACGGAAAGAGAGGGACAGAGAGGGAAGACGGAAACAGAGAGGGAGGGAGAATATAAGACGGAAAGAGAGGGACAGGGAGGGAAGACGGAAACAGAATAGAAGCCAGTACGAGACTTTTGTTTGAACGAAGTCGTAGAACTTTGTCTCGAGATATGTGCAAAGATTAGGAGATAAAAGGAGAGGAGGAGGTGGACAAACACCTACCCTCAGAGTCCTCCGGCTCTCGAGACCCTCGGTTCCCCATGCTCACTGAATTCCTTTTTCCGAATGCAAAAAAAACTAGACGGAAAAAGGAGAGGGGGTTTGAACAGAAACCCCCTCTCTGACTCCTTCCTGTCCTCTCCACAGGTGCCTTCTCAGAGTGACTGCTTTTAACATTCAGCCCTCCCTCTTCCAGCGTGTCTCCCTGACGCTCCTCCCTCTGACCTTCCTGATTCCTCCCCTGCCTTTCACTTCCTTTCCCCCCCGACTTCCTCTCTCCCTCCATTTACAGTATCTGCATGTGATCCAGCCGTACGTACATGTTGCATTGTTACAAAATACAGTGATCAAGTCTTATTAAAACAATCAAATGCTATAATTACTTCATGATTCCTTTACTGCCTTTCACTCTTTTTGGAAAACAGAGAAATGGGTGAGATAACTTTTAAGGTGAGTTATTCTAGTATTTGCAGGTTTTTCAACATCGTAAAACCAGCTAAAAATAGATATTGTCTTTTAACCATTGCAGGAATGTGAACTTGGACGTCAAGGACACCAGAAGCAAGGTTATAGTAAAAAGTGGAGAGTTTCACAGTGGAAAAGTCTTACTTTGCACGTATTTATTCTCTCTTTCAAACTTTTAAACCAGAGTAAATGGTTAATAAGCAGTGGAAGATGTATTTGGATGAGTTTTATTGAGTGTAAATAGTGTGTTTTACTACATTGAGCGAGGTAACATTTGTGTGTACTGTCAATGGAGGCTAGTGGCTTAGAGGAGAGCATAGTCATTGTATGTTTTGTTGTTAATAAATATTTGAATAAACCTTTTTTTGGTTTCCCTGATTGCAGGAAATCGGGGTGTCATGTAGGGCTACACGATTTGGGGAAATAATCTCATTGTGACAGATATTGCGATTTGCGATATTTGTTTGTAAGCGACCCAACGGAAGTTTATTGTAAAATGCGGCCATATCTCCGGCTAGGAAGGTCGCATCAACGTGCTCCCGTCTCTAGCACCCCCGCAGCCCGAGCTACGAGTGAAAGAACTAAACTTACATGAAACTTCAATTGGGTTGCTTTAAAGTCAAGCTTCAGTTTCAGACTCACCCTGTAATAGAAACATGTGATGGAGCATTACTAACCTGACTCATCTAAAGCTCCATTGGAAGCCATTTGGAAAGGGCAGGCACTTTCAAAGATACTTGGCAGGTGATTGGATCAATCTGTCAATCACGTTCTATCATGGGCCACTTCTGATTGGTTAACAATGGCTGGTACATGTGGAGCACAGCACTTCTGATTGGTGTGGATGACTGACACACAATAATTAAAAGCGATTAATCGTTCAGCCCTAGTGTCATGCATCTGATAAATATTAAGACCACTGCCGGAGTTATTTGTCCCGGTATTTAATGACGTTTGTTACTTTCCCAATGAAGGCAAAAGCCAGACGTAAAGTTAATTTGTTGTCTAATGGGGAAAAGGGGATTAACTCAAAGGAGCTATGATTAAAAACTGTAATAAATATTGTCCAAACACCTCTTGATTTTCTTTCAAATGTATATTAACTTCAACACGAAAAAGGTGCGAGAATAAGCATGTAAACCAGTGTTTCCGTCGCTACAGATTGCTGCTAATAAATACTGTCATTATTGCAGAATTAAAATACCAATTACAACTTTACCCAGTAAAGACAAAAGCCAGCTGTTAGTGGATTTTTGTCATGTGGGAAAAGGGCTTTTCAGAGACTGGGGTTTATGTGGTAATAATTGTTTTAATAGTAAATATCTTGGTGTATTTTCTGTTTGTTAGATTTCAATAACTGACGAACGCAGCATTTAAATAAGGCTGGTCCATTTGTGCTTTAAAACAATATTTACGCAATGACAATTCAATACATAATCATTATTAATGTAATGTATGACTAAGTTAGCAAATATAGAGCTGCTTGAACAGTCCAGATAATAGATTACTTACTGCAATAAAACCAGGCAAAGACGACACTTATTATATACAATATCCAAAATCTCAGACGATATCTGGTCTTATTTCATGCTAGCGACAAAATATCAATATGTTACCCAGCTCTAATACTACTGAGTCTTTGCCTGAGAATGAACAACACTCGGTTTAAGAGTGACTTGGATTGTTGTGGTATTAATTCATATTAATAGAAAACATCCCCATGGATCTTTGTTAGTAATCATTCAACTTCCTGGCAACTATTAACCTTTGTTTCTAAGGATAAAAGCCAGATGTTAATGTCGAATGAAGGGGCTTCAGAGTGGATTTGATTTGCAGAAAGACTCCCCTATTTCTCTCCCTGAATAAGTTATCCGAGCCACTCTGGCATCACAACAAACTACAGGGGAGGGGGTGAGTGTGTGTATGTTTGTGGGGGTGAGTTAATCAACATAAGGGGGAGGGAAGTTTTAAAAATAGTTACCATACTCCGTCAGCACCGTGTTTGTGTCTTCACCTGACGGCTAGAAAAGGACTCAATGGACAAACAGACTGTACCACTTTGAAGACATCAGAGGGGGGTGTTGGGTTTGTATTTTGGGATTGTTACCATGCAGTTACATATTTTATGGTGCACATCGCGGGCATTAAGACCAATGATTGCCATATACTGTGCCACTTTTTAACGTCTCCTGAAACAACCTTTTTAAAACCCATTTAGTAGTTGAGCCACTTTGGAAATTGAGAGCTGTGTGTCACTGTCACATGACCGGTTATTTAGGGTCATGTGCTTAAATCACCTCACAACATGACATGTGATAAATGAACACGACATGGAGGGTCAATCAGTTGTGCTAAAGTACAGCACAAACAACTAAGAAATGGTTGTA
>NW_022990342.1:15000-157500 GCF_902827175.1 Gymnodraco acuticeps | reverse complement strand
TACAAATGAGAGAAACAGGTAGTCAGTCAATAAATATTTAAGAAAAACATGATTAAAACACATTTAGGTGTATTGTCAAGCACTGAATGATATGAGGAAAAAGGTGTCATGTGATCGATCCATACACCATGTAGCATCACATCTTAAATTCCTCTCACCTGTCCAGGTATGAAGTAGGCGGGTCCCTGGGGGGTGCTGGGGAAGGGGATCTGCTGCCCGGGGATCATCATCATCTGAGAGCCGGGGCCCGCCTGGTAGACGTGGGTCGGGGTGACGGGCCGGGGGCCGCTGTTGGGAGGGATGCCCCGAGGACCCCCATTAGGAGGGAGGCCGGCCCTGTTGGTGTAGTAGGGCTGGAGGGGAGGAAGGGAGGGGGAGGGGGGGAAATGAGCAACTTTGTGTGAGTCTCTATCAGTGTACCATAACAGTGTATATGAAGGATCTTCACTAAAGCATGGATTCAATTCACTTAATGTATTCCCATACAGGGAGAGTAGGGGCTCAGACAATCGGGACCCCCTTGAAAACGCCATGGAGCATCTCAAGGGGGGTTATCCTAATAAATACATTTCTAACAATAAAAGAGAGTATGATAAATATATATTATTCACACTTCTAGAATTGAATTTCCACATGTAAGCAAGATATTCACTTGTAGGCAGAGGTGGGAAGTAACTAAGTACATTTACTCCCATACTGTACTTAAATACAAATCTGCACAATGACTACTTGTACTTTGGTAATTTCACTATATTTTGATGATAATACTTTTCTACTTTTACTTGAGGAACATTTTGAATGCAGGACTTTTACTGTGATAGAGTATTCGTACACACTGGTACTTCTACTTTTACTCAAGTATAAGAGCGGAGTACTTCTACTTTTACTCAAGTACAAGATCTACTCAAGTACAAGATCTGAGTACTTCTACTTTTACTCAAGTACAAGATCTGAGTACTTCTACTTTTACTCAAGTACAAGATCCGAGTACTTCTACTTTTACTAAAGTACAACATCTGAGTACTTCTACTCAAGTACAAGATCAGAGTACTTCTACTTTTACTCAAGTACAAGATCAGAGTACTTCTACTTTTACTCAAGTACAAGATCTGAGTACTTCTACTTTTACTCAAGTACAAGATCCGAGTACTTCTACTTTTACTAAAGTACAACATCTGAGTACTTCTACTCAAGTACAAGATCTGAGTACTTCTACTCAAGTACAAGATCTGAGTACTTCTCTCACCTCTGCTTGTAGGTGAAAAGTTACTTTGGATTGGTACTTTCACGTTCAACACTTACATTTTATTTACTTTTTGAAGTTTTAATTTCAATGCTAAGACTTTTACTTGCAACAGTGTTTTGACAGAGTGGCAAAAGTATTTCACTTAAGTTCAGGACCTAAAGAGGAATAAGTGATTCTAAGTACAGAAACACGTCCTCCCTGCAGCACTAGCTCCTGGTTTGCCCCTGAGTCTGTGGCTGGGCTCCAGCTGGAGACATGTTGGCGCAGCCTGCCAGCAGAGATAAAGCAGCTCATGCTAATTCATTCACAGGTTCCTCATTTGCATTCTGCTGCAGGGCTGGGAGGTAACCTCTACATCCAGCAAAAATCACAGAGCCAAAAAAGAAAGAAAATATAAACGGCCAAATATTTGACACGCTTATTAAGATGGTGGGAGGAGAAACTGCGTAGGAAGTTGAGTTACCTGCAGCGACCTGAAGCTTCCCTTCAGCAGCAAACACACAGGGCACACACAGAGAGGAGGAGGAGGAGGCGGGTGGGAAGAGAGGAAGAAGCACCACAATCAGTTAGAGCAAAGCACCCGGAAACTTCTGTGCCAAGCGGCGAATTAACGAGCGGCATGCAGAGCCGTGATCCACAACAACAAGGCCTGAAGTCTGGAACTCAGGAGGAGTAACTACAAGAGAGGGATTCCTGATCTAAATGTTTACTTCGTTAAATAAAGAGAGAGGAGAATTAAATGGTCTGTTTTTATATCAAATCAATTTCTTATTGTGATTAAAAAGCATAGTTTAACTTGAATACCTTCTGATATGAAGAGTAGGGGAAATATTCATCAATAAATACCACTTCCAAAATCACAATATTTCCTCGATAGTAGGGCTGCTCAATTAATCGTATTTTAAAATCGCGATTACGGCTTGCAACGATTACGAAAACAACGTAATCGAAATAAAACGATTCTTTTTTTGTTGTTTTTTCAGTTGAATTATACTTAAAGTTCAGGGTAATCAACCGTTAAAAACATACTGTTCAAATAGTTTTTCTCCAATAGATTGATGTTTTCAAAGTAAATGGATAATCGTTTTTAATAATCGTGATATCAATTATTAACCCAAATAATCGAGATTATGATTTTTGCCATAATCGAGCAGCCCTACTCGACAGTTAAGAAACCAATATTACAATACAACAAACTATCTTAAATAAGGCAATTAAATATCATACAGTCTCCCTGCATACAACCTGATGAACTCAAAAACCTCTTTTCAGGTATACCTTTAAACCTAAATGTAGCTACATATTTAATGTGTGTAATCTTTCACATGCACTCGAGGAGAAGGTAAATCCTTCTTCTGAAATATTCAAACACATTGTTGATTAACTATCCTTAGGCACGGGACGACGTGAGAACATCCTTGCAGGAATAATTGTGATTTCCCCTTTTCTCTAAGTCGCTTGTAAGGATGTTTATTTCAATAATGGAGATAAACCACAATCAAACTATTGTCGGTGTTTATTAATCCTATATCGTCCCACCCCTGGATACCAATGATTAACATGCTGTGTCATCAAGTTAATGTTATAGTCTTGGGGTTAATCAGAATGTCTAGTATAAAAAAGTCAACGTTCCCTCTTTCAGGTCCTAGTTGGGTGACCGATTAAGGGAAACTCTTGTGGTAAGTTTCCCCATGGTTCATGTAGGAAAATGTCCTTAAAAAGGTTGTCCGCACATTGTATTGAAAGCAGACATAGGACCTTTGAATCTTCTCTACTGTTTCTAACATGTGTTAAAGGATAGTTATGGCGCATTTCCACTGCAGCGCGTAGCACGGTCTAAGCTTGCCGTGCCAGAGCCGGCCCGTTTTTGGTTGCGTTTCCACTCGGCGTAGTTCCGGCTAACGGGTACTTGTTCACAGTTTTTCTGGCTCTCCAGAATTGAGGTGCTTTCCGGGCCAACAACGGGCTGAGTATGCTAAACTAGTGACGTGAGTGGCTACAACTAGAACACAATGAACATATTTGACCGTGATTTAATTGTAATTCACGTTTCAAAATGATGCCGAAGTAACAACATACTGATACCGGTTAGTAAAAACCATGAATTAATGCTTTGACGAGTCTGCAGACAGACGGCAGGCGAAAAACCTTTAACATGTGTGTTTTCTGAATGGAGATCGGCTCAGCTAACGCAGTATATGCTCCGACCGTCCACACTCACAACAACGGCCTACAGACATAAATAAAGCAGCGACTGTATTCGCCATGACACAGGCAGTCTGTGGTTTGTACTTGTTTAACTTGTGTCTAGTTTCTGAACAGATATGAAGAGCTGTGAGCTCTGAGGGCTAACAGCTAACGGCTGATGTTGGTTTTCTGTGTTTCGCATTGAAGATGACGTCACGGCTCCGCCTACACTGCGTTACTATAGTTACTGCCCCAGTTCCTAAACTGTAATGGAAACGCAGCATAAAGTGAGCCTGGCCTACCAAGGCCTAGCTATACCGTACTAAGCCCTGCAGTGGAAATGCGCCATTAGTCATTGTGCTGTTAGTACCTGTTGGTGTAAAGGCCGCGGCCCCGGGGCAAACTAGAGGAGAAGAGGCAGACAGAGCAGAGGTTAAAGACAACAACAATCCATGCTCCACTTGCTCCAGTTCTGCACCTTTAAATCTGCACCTAGAACGCCGATATGTCATGTTTAAAAGTCTGAGAAAAAGTGGAAAGCTGGTTTCCGAAAGTCAAACCAAGGGGTTTTAGTTTGCCCACTTTTTCACTTAATTTCCCCATTTTGGTTTGTCTTACCCAATTACTTAACAATATAGCTATTTTAATTTGAAGGAAAAAACCTAAATAACACGATCTTTACGGTGATATACAGTGGAAATGGTACAAAAGACTTTCGAACAAAACATTTGAAACTTTGGGTCAACAATTCAGAAACAAGGGTCTTTTGATTTACTGGTCAAGCTCTAATAAATTTACAACACATGCTGAATGAGCCCCTTGCACCCATCATTGCTCTTGCACCTCTTAACTTGTTATTTTTGCGGGGCTACTCTTTAACGGCAATGGAAATGACTCATATATCGGTGTAATCGCTCTAAAATGAGTCCAAAATGTGGCTAATAACAATGACATTAACTTTCTGGCTATATTAAAACCATGAATGCTGTAGAAGATTTAGGATGACAAAATGATAGACTGATTTCCAGAGTTCCTGCGTTCACTAGGAGCATTAAGGAGTTTAAAATCATGCTGTGAGCACATTGGTACTGGGTGAGGTATGGGGTTAAGGATATTAAGGACAGGTTGACGCTGACATTAAAAATGATAACTGGTAATAAGAAATTAGACCAAACAGGGTGCAGAACTGGTGAGAAGCAGGACATGAAATCACAGATGCATTCAGTTGACTGTACGCTAGGTTATATTATATTGTGTCTCTTTTGCTACAATGGAGGTGTCAGGTGAGCAGTGTGTGTGTGTGTGTGTGTGTGTGTGTGGGGGGGGGGGGGGGGGTTACCTGTCGGGGCTGAGGTGTCGGGTTCATCTGTGGAGGAGGGGAGGCAAACACTACAGACTGCCCGGGGGAGTATGAGGGCTGGAAGAGACAAGAAGTGGTGTCAACAGCAGAAAGGTGGGATGAGAGAGAGAGAGAGAGAGAGAGACAGACAGAGAGAGAGAGAGAGAGAGAGAGAGAGAGAGAGAAGAGCAGAAGACAAGACAGACAGACGAGACCAGACAACAGACAGACAGACAGACAGACAGATCAGACAGAACAGACAGACAGACAGACAGACAGACAGACAGACGACAGAACGACGACAGGAGAGAGAGAGAGAGAGAGAGAGAACAGAGAGAGAAGACAGACAGACAGACAGACAGACAGACAGACAGACAGACAGACAGACAGTACAGACATGTACAGACAGACAGACAGACAGACAGACAGACAGACAGACAGAGAGAGAGAGAGAGAGAGAGAGACACAGAGAGAGAGACAGAGAGACACAGAGAGAGAGAGAGAGAGAGAGAGAGAGAGAGAGAGAGAGAGAGAGAGAGAGAGAGAGAGAGAGAGAGAGAGAGAGAGAGAGAAGAGAGAGAGAGAGAGAGAGACTGCACGTTAAGCAGAAAACTCAGTTCAATGATACTTTAAGAATCTAAGTGAGTGGCAGTAAAGATGCTGCAAGCTACGTTGGTATCGATCAACATTTCTTGCTTTATTTGCTTGTCGTTGTTACCTTAGAAAAGTGGTGCAGTAAATGGGTCCTTAAAAAACCGGAAGTGAGTCAGCACGTGAACTTCTGCCTCCCTTGTCTTAAAGTGAATCTATATGGCTTGTAAAGCTTTTAGATGGTTGCTAACAAGTGGCTACATGACACAACTAAACATCATAAGGCTGGACAGTAGCCGCCGTTAGCTTAGCAGTGGTAACATTGTAGTCATGCAACTGTGGTGTAAAGTGTTACAGCTCAACAGCAGCTTTTTAATTGTTGTATTTACACTTCAAAATGTATGTTAATTTGTGAGTTTTGTGTATTATATGTTCATTTGGAAAATTAGCTTATTTTTCTCAATAATTAAAAATCCAAGTCCCTTTGGAAAATTGAGGGGAAACGGTCACACCGAGACGAAGTACACGACTCGAGGAGACGGAAACAACAAGTCCACACAATGCGTGACTGCCAAAGACGGAATCCTTCCTAAAAAGATGGACTGCAGTTATGTTGACTGTCTGAAAGCTAGAATCTGGACAAGTGTATTTTGAAGATGAAAAAGCCTTCTGTTGAGGACCTAAGAGTTTTACGTTGAAATTGAAATGAAGTTAATAATACTATTGGACTTTCCCTTAAGGTAAAGAAAGCGATGCTATTTCCAGGGTCTGCCAACAGATACAAGTCATAGAATAGTGACATGTGTTCTCTGCTTTTAACCCATCCTAGTACCGCGCCCGGGGAGCAATGGGAGTGAGGGGGTGTCCGGTGCCTTGCTCAAGGGCACCACGGCAGGGCAGGAGGTGAACTGGGACCTCTCCAAGTAGCAGTCCGCACTCCATATTTTAGGTCTGGCCTGGGACTTGAACCGGCGACCCTACGGCTCCCAGTCCAAGCCCCTACTGACTGAGCCACTGCCGGACTAACAAAGCACTTATATACTAACTAAGGGCTGCAACAAACGACTATTTTGATAATCGACTATTCGGACTATTACTGGATGCCTGTAACGCTCTTATTTAGCCATCAACTTTTAGATGTAGCTTGAGGTTGTTTTAGGCATGTGGAAACTAACAATGAAGACATTGAATACTTGATTCAAAAATACATACATTATTAAATTAACTAGACAAAACTAACATTGCTTTTTATTTAAATTAAATAAATAATATTTCACATCAAAAGAAACAACAATGTTTTAACAAATCGTATTAAATAATCTGATGACAGAATAGCTGAAACTTTAACTAAATAAATAACTCAGTTTCCTCTCATCATTAACCCATGTTTGTATAATGTAGTTAACTCCGTGTGTTGCTGCTAGCATACATAACACCTGACGTGGAAACGTTACTCGTGGATGGGGCTACAGAGCTGCTAGAAAGACAGTGGAACCCGGTGCATTCCTCCGTCTGGATGTGGAGCACTTTTGATAAATGTTTAGACAAATTGCTCGTGTTACCGCCCTTACATGCTAAACTCTTATTGCACTTTTGGCAACGAGCATCGAGAAGTTTAACCACACCTTGGAGCTCCGCCATCTCCTCCGTGTGTTGCTGCATGTAGCAGCTGCGTGTGTGTAAACTGCCCCGCCCCCTCGCACACAGACGGGAGAGAGATCTCGTCTCGATTGGAAAGGTCGAAAATACATCATAGACGCATTTTTCTTTTCTTTTTGCAAATTAGAAACGAGTTGGCGTCACTAAAACTGAGATATGTTTTTGTAGCAATAATACATGACATATATTTTTTAAATGTCTCCAGTACCGATAAAAAGACCGATAACGTTGGAGCTTAACGGCGCGTAAAACACACGTGATGACGTCACCAACTAATCGACGACTGAATTAGTTGGCAACTAATTTGGTAATCGATTAAGTCGATTAGTTGTTGCACCCCTACTAAGGACTGGCTTATCTAAAGCCAGTTGAGTAGCACTTGAAATGTTTGGCTCTATGAAACCTGATGTACTTATATGATTCTGTTTTCTTCAAGTTTGTATCTTGTTGGTCGGACGCACTTACTGTAAGTCGCTTTGGATAAAAGCGTCAGATAAATGCAATGTAATGTAAAAAATATTGTGACATCCTGCAAACTCCCGCAGGCGAACTAATTCCTTATTTCTCTTCTCTATTTAAACATGAGCTAAATCAAGCCCCTACTGACTGAGCCACTGCCGGACAATAGCATTAATAATCCTATTGGACTTTCCCTTAAGGTAAAGAAAGCGATGCTATTTTCAGGGTCTGCCAACAGATACAAGTCATCCCCTTGCACTGGAACGATAGTAGGGATGCCAGAAACTGACCATGATCAAAATCGGACAGCCCTGGCGAATAATAATCAGTGCAATAATTATTTCATGCTAAATGAAGCTCCGTTGGATATCACTAGATCATGTTACACAGCGTAATAGAAGTACATAACGATTGATGTATGCATTAGCATAATTATTAGCTAGCCGCTAGCTGCTAACTGCCGCCTCGTTAATATCAAATCCATCATAATAAAAATCCATTACCATGCTGTCATGAACGCACGGTGCTGTTACGTGTACGCAAATTGACGTGCTTGATGTGAACAAGCATTTTGGTTAAAGTTGCGCATGCGCGATGAGCGCACATACGGGTACTTCTCCGGCATGCCGGGTAATCTGTGACGTTTCACTCTCTCAAAAGTTGGGCCATTTTATCATCATGCTCTAATGAGCAGCTCTCATAGGAATGAATGAGGCCCCGCCTCCCACGCTGTATCCAGTTCTTATTATACATCCATGGCCACGTGGGGTCGAGCAACAAGTCCCAGAAGAGTCAGAACAGGAAGTGAGGTAGCGGGGGTCCTTACCTGTGATAGGCCAGGGGAGGGGGCAGGGTGGGGGATGGAGGGGGGTCCTGTTATAGGCTGTGGTGCTTTATTCATTTCATGGAGTTCTGCATGGGGAGGCAGATGTGGACCTGTGTACGAATCTGGGGAGAGAAAAGACGGATAAAATGATATTTATTCATGAAAATAAGGCATTTTTACAAACGTAGGATTTTACTGTGAAGTCCCGATCACTCCCTAATGTTCGTACATTTTACTGTTTTTATTTTATCTTTCGGACAGACAAACTTAAGATGTACAATTACTACGTCTTGAAAAAACACTAATTGTTTGCTGCCAAAAATATATTACAAACAAATAAAATAAGGCATTGTTTAGTTCACATTCAGTACTGTAGGAGTGAGGATAATGGCCAATGAAAGATCAAATGAAATTAAGAAGAAATAAATACAAATATATAGATATTTGTATAAGTTTACGTAAAATGTCAAATTAAACAGAAAATATGAAAAGCACAATACATAATATGTATACTAAAATATATATATAGAAGTTTAAATGGTATTAATACAAATGCAATGTGTAGGAAATGAGACCTCACTTGCATACTTACATTTATGAATCTTTTCAGGTCCTGAGTGCAGTTACACTGAGGAACGTTTTTTCCTATAGAGAAGAGAAGAGGGAGAAACTTTATTAACACCGAGTGAACACTTATTGGTGAGTTCATATGGAGCCAAACAGACAAAGTGTTAAGGCTGATACAACATTAAGAGGAGACAGGAAATCATGAGCTTTGAACTAACACCCAGGGTTTGGTCTCAACTGGTCACACTCAAACCAAAATGCAGATTTCCCCCGTAAAATGTTAAACTGAGGACAGAAACAATATTTCTGTCCGTCAGAAACTGTGTAATTACTCCAGAAATATGAGTATCAAACGTTTTTAACGGAGCTCCGACGCCACGTTGTTGTTTACGTGCGCAGCGCAATCTGGTATACGGATATCATGTTATCGAGAGAATTTATATATCTTACAAGATCAGCGCCACAGCATCACCTCATACTATAGTTTTCCGACACCTGTAACTCCCTTCTTAACTCTACTTTATTCTCCTTCTATACAACCTCTAAACAGAGCAAAAATAAGGCTGCATCTACACGGAGACGAATACTAACCGAAGTCGATATTAAAAAAGTCTTCTGTCCACACGGAATCGGCTCAAGAAACTTGTCCGTCCACACGAGACCGCTCGACCCGCTGTAGTACATATGCCGGGCCTGTAAGTGGCGCTGTACTTCCGCCACAAAATACACCAAAAGCAGTGAAGAAGACCCCCGAGCATGGTTGCCCTTCTGTTTATTCTCCGCGGTGGATTTAGCAACATGTAGTTCTCCATGTTAGGGCTGTACCCGAATATTCAACTATTTGAATATTCGTTCGTTGGCCAACTATTCGGGTTTTAATTTCATTATTCGAATATTCGTTTTTTGTTGTTTTTTTCAACAAAAAAAAATAATTCCGAAATGTATCTAAATGCTATCAATAAAGGCGAATTGCCATATTCTTATACTATATTTATACTTTTGAATTGCACTGTTAAAATGCGGAAATATATACAATCTCAGCCTGTGCTCCTGACATCGCACACAGTCACGAACGCAAACGGCACGCTTCACCTCGCTTCACACACCTGAACACAAAATGCCGAAGACTTCAGCTGTGTGGGACCATTTTAAATTGGACGACGGTAAGAAGAAGGCAGTGTGCCAAATATGCGACAAGAAACTGGCCGGTGGCACAACAACTCTGAAAAGTCACCGGATGCTGTGAGTACTAGCCTAGCTTAGCTGTTGTCAAGTTGCCGTGATGAAGCTGCTTTATCCGCCGTTTAAACAGTAACGTTACACATGGTAAAATCGTACTCTTACTTTTCTTGGAAAATAGTTGCAAGCAACCGAATTGTTTTTTTATATTAGTTTTTCAATTTGATCCGAATAGTGAAAATAATAGGAGCAATGTGGGAACATCTGGGGCTAAGGCAATTATTGGCATACAGTTCGTTCATTTATTTTTCGTTCTTCCTTTTTTAAATACTGTATCGGTAAAAAGTACTACCCTGTTAGGCCTACTGTTACGGCTATGTTATTAAAAGTATTGTTGTTATAACAGAAATATGTGTTTTGTATCTTCAGGTTGTAAAACGTTATAGACGGCATTTGGAACCGGATGTGGTCCCCGGGCGTTGCGCTGCGGCTGGGTTAAACGCAGAGGACACATTTAGTTTGAATGTATGCGAGTACTGAGACAATAAATACATATAAATCGTAATAGTATGCTCTTTCTGCGCTTCTGCTTAACAGCGTGTCGTCAGGTGTCAGGTGTCTCGGAGCGTGTTATGACATTTAAAAAAATATATATATATATTAAAAAAAAATAATCTCTCCGCACCGAATATTCGCTGCAGATTACTACAGAATATCCGGAGCCCGAAAAATGGTATTCGGGACAGCCCTACTCCATGTCCACTTGTTGCTGATAGTTGTGGTAGAGGCGCTGTAGATTTTGCGCTAACATCTGTAGCAGTAGCACTAGCTACTGACCATGCTACATCAGTGAGCAGCAGAGGTGGGGAGAGGCAGGGCTATGGCTTCATCGTTATCAGGAAGATTATCATATAGGACATACACACGGAGCCTTTTGACCCCCCGGAGCAGTGGTTCCCAACCTGGGGGGCGCGCCTCCCTTGGTGGGGCGCCAAAGATCGCAGGGGGGGCGCCAGGCCTCAGATGATTTGAGGCCAAATATCATATTTAGATTTTTTTATTTACATATAATTGTAAGGCAATACATGATTGTCACTAAAAGCCTCGTCTCTTCATTACAATAAAATATAAAAAATAATTGATTAATTAATTTGAATACAAATTCAAGTTCGTATTAAAGGCATACAAAGACAGAAATGTATAATTATGTCTTTAATAGAAATGTTTCTTCTGCGCGTAAAGTGTCCAAACCAGGCTTTTCTGGATAAGCGCATTTTTTAAAAACATAGTCATTGTCCATGACGGGTTCAGATTATTTGTCACAGTTGCTCCGATCAGATCGGTCTCTTTTGAATCCACATAAACACATCGGCAAAATCCGGCTTACTTTGAGCATGCGTTTTAAACAGTTTAATCCCTTTGTGAATTGTTTCCACTTGCGCCGTACTTTAATTTCTTCATACAGCGGGAATCCAAATGAATGAATCCTGAGTCCAATAACCATCAAAGTCACTCCAATAGTGCTCCTTAACTAAGCTTTCATCCTCCTTTAACAAAATACTTCACATTCATCCAGTTTGTGACAGTAGTTGTTGCATTTTGAGACTTTTAAACTTTAATTACCGAAAATAAGTCCTGAAAAAGCTGGAAATTAGTCATCATGTTTGCACTTCCTGTTTCCTCGTCTGTATGTAAAAGGTTTTTGTGAATGAGATTTTGGTTTGAATTATGAAACAATAACTGTGGTTAATAATAGACGTATATATACATAAAGTATGTCAGTAAACACCCCACTGGTTAATATCCGAGGCTTATATTTGTCATAAAACCAACAACTAAACTTCATCATCCTGAACTATTAACGAAGCACTTTTATACTAATAAAGGACTGGCTTATCTAAAGCCAGTTGAGTAGCACTTGAAATGTTTTTGCTCTATGAAGCCTGATGTACTTATATAATTCTGTTTTCTTCAAGTTGTATTTTGTTGGTCGAACGCACTTATTGTAAGTCGCTTTGGATAAAAGCGTCAGCTAAATGCAACGTAATCCTGAACTTTAGGCTCCTTTAGCTTAGCGGTGGTGACGTGAAGTCATGTGACCGTGCTGTAGTTCCTTTATAGCTCAACATTAGCCACCTTTAGCTTAGCGGTGGTGACGTGAAGTCATGTGACCGTGCTGTAGTTCCTTTATAGCCCAACATTAGCCGCCTTTAGCTTAGCGGTGGTGACGTGAAGTCATGTGACCGTGCTGTAGTTCCTTTATAGCCCAACATTAGCCTCCTTTAGCTTAGCGGTGGTGACGTGAAGTCATGTGACCGAGCTGTAGTTCCTTTATAGCCCAACATTAGCCTCCTTTAGCTTAGCGGTGGTGACGTGAAGTCATGTGACCGTGCTGTAGTTCCTTTATAGCCCAACATTAGCCTCCTTTAGCTTAGCGGTGGTGACGTGAAGTCATGTGACCGAGCTGTAGTTCCTTTATAGCCCAACATTAGCCGCCGTTAGCTTAGCGGTGGTGACGTGAAGTCATGTGACCGTGCTGTAGTTTCTTCTAGGGGTCAACCGATTATCGGGGCCGATATTCCGCATTTGACCGATTATCGGTATCGGTTTTTCAGGTTGATATGTGAAGCTCATTAGCTAGCTAACATGTATCTAGCAAATGTTTAGCAACATATTAGAAGGGAGGCTACTAGACTAACACAGGGCATGACATTAAGGATTTTGGGAGATGGCCCTGTGGGCCATCTAAGCTAATTTACAGATGGCCCTGAGTCCAATAGAGATGGCCCTGAAAAATGCGCGCGGACGAAATGACACACGAAAGGTTTGGGGGACCTGCAGGTCTTAGATGCTGTCTGGTGCATTCTCTAGAATTATAAGATGAACCACCACAATATTATATTGTACAATTTCAATTTTATTCTTAATTTCACTTCTTCTTGTTTGTGTTTGCTGATTCCACGACTGATAGTCTTTCAAGAAAGTGTCAATGTCTGACTCGTCTATGTCTGACTCATCTGAGTCGCCAAGAGCTTCAGCCAAGCGCTTCTCGCCAGCAGCCACATTCTCTGCCTCAAGTCCGAGCTCGTCAGATATGGCCTCCTGGCGCACATTCTCCTCCTGCTCGGCTTCCTGATCCATAAGAACCAGGTCTTGATAGAGGTCGTCCCGTATCTCCTGCTCCTGCTCCTTCTGCCACGGGTTGAAGCCAGGGCGACGAGCCCTATTTCCTGAGGTCCACCACTTCTCCGGCAGCATCAAAGTTGTCCATTGAGGGGCCCTCAATGGAGGAAAACATCAGGCGGCTGAGCTGCTCAGTACCCAGACAGGAACGCCAGTCGTTCTTCACCCTCTTCATGCAGCTGAACCCCCGCTCACACACTGCAGTGTTGACTGCCAGAACAAGGTATATTTCAAACAGTATTGACAGCCCCTTATACTGTTTGCATCTCTCAGTGTCACACAGGATGCCAGAGAAGATCTGTGGCATTCGAAGTGTGCGGGCTGCTGCATAACTCTTGTAGAGGATGAACTCAGACTTCAGCATTTTAGTTTTAACACTGTGCTCGTCCATCAGGGGCTGATAATGCTCGCAGATATCAGCAAAGTCTCGTTTGCCATAGGCAGCCAGCTCCTGTCTGTCAAAGGGCCACTGACTGGGGTTGAAGATGGAACATTTTGAAGGGACACTCCCTTTCTGGAGATCTTGGAATCTTTTCTCCAGGTGCTTGATGAGCACATCTGCAAACACATACAAAATGTCAAATTATATTCCTGTTTTTGGACCACCATAAAAAAAATTATCTATTAAAACATGTTATGCCCATATTTACTTATGAAGAAAATATTATTGGGCACATACCTATGACTTTCTTCCGGAGAAAGAGAATCTGCCCTTCGTTGACATACTTGAGTTTAGTCCCTCGGAAGAGGCCGGTTTCAGCTGCAGCTCAGTCTTTCTCTTCTTCTTTCCAGGTTGTTCACCTTGCTTTGGTGGACTAAGAAACATTGTAATACACTCTGACTTTAAATTATTTGATCATTATGTATTCAGCATCAGAATCCGTAACAAACTGAAATTCCCGCGAAAATGTGGTTGCATTCGATTCATTGTCCGGGTAGTATTCAGTTGCGCCACTTATGTGACAGACAAGAATAGTCAACTCTAATGTCTAACACTTAATGTGGAGAAAGAGATGTCCTGTATGGGTTGATTGTGCGTTGATCTGTTGGTAATGCCTCGGGGTTCCGGTGGGCATGTAAACAAATGCATAATGCTGAGCTATACTTTGTGGCCTCACCCGGTTGCATAGCGACACTCATTGTTTAGGTGTCTTTTAATAAGCAGGTAGTCCTATCATTAGCTAGAACTAGCTGGATCTGATCGATATGGACATAAACGCGAGTGAAGTCTAATCTGACGGGAGAGAGAGATCAGCTGCTGCTGACGAGTCGACACGCAGCTCTGCATGATCACATGCACATGCATCACGTGAGCGGAACAAAACACACACTTCAGGTTAGAATATCACACGTAGCTATTTTAATTACCTCTCAAACTACCGTAACTAGTTATAGATATGTTTAGTTTTACTGTCGGGTCACTCATTACTGGATCCGCGAGCTGCATGATACTGGCATAATAGATTGCCCGATCGGGCAACCAGCAGGTGAGGCTTCATTGCCCGAGCTAAATGCTTGATGGCCCCGGGCCATCGGGCAGTCCTTAATGTCGAGCCCTGTAACGTTAGGTCTACTGTAATAGCCTCACTTTTAATAGTTTGCAAAACATTAGCTAGCACTAGTGTTTTGCAGTTGCTAGCAGCTTATTGGGATGTTATGCTAGATAGACAGGCATTGTTTTTGATATAATAAATGAAGCATTATTGTTAGTTAAGCATGTCAGCCTGCAGCCCCACTTCTTGTCTCTCTCTCTAACTCATTGCAGATGGCTGCACTAAAGAAAAGGGCACAGAGGAAACCAGGTGTAAGATGTTTAAAAGTTAATTAAACATAATATATGCTTAAATGCATTTCAAAGAAGTTGTGTTGGAGTTTGTGTTATTCTACATTTTGACAAAGATTTTCTGATTTTACTGCAAATATCGGTTCCAAATATCGGTCTCCTTGATTACTAATAATCGGTATCGGCCTTGAAAAAGCCATATCGGTCGATCCCTAGTTTCTTCATAGCTTAACGTCAGCTTTTGACTTCAGATATCCTAAAGTCGTGTTAATATGTGGAGATCATCCTGCTGAACAATACGCGTAGGTATCATTTTTGTCAAGTGAAAAAGGAAGATGCTACCTTTCAAGTCGGCCTACAAAATAAACACCACTGCATCACTATTATAACTGAGTATAATTGTGTTTATTGCGTGTGCTGATATACGATCCACCCACTGACAACAATACCACTACATTCATTTAAGAAACAAACATGGTGCAGGTTTTTACAGAAAGGGCGGAAACTCAGGTTTTATCTCATAATTCCACATCAAATATTGGTCTAAGGTTGGCAGTAGTGACACATTTGGTATTTATAGCGGGGGCTACATTATCTCATTCACTCCCTGACACACACACACTGTAAAAAGCCTGAGTCATGCTGAGTCTGTGTGTTCATTGAAGAGGAACTCACACAGTATAAATGGTTATCCTCGTTCACAGGTTGATTTTTAACAGAAAATGTTTCGTCATTGATCGAGTTATTTTTTTAACAATGACCGAAAAGTCTGAAGGCCGTCTGACAGTCCTTTTCAAATGAGGAGGATCTACTCTACTAAAAAAGCAACAGACTGGTTATGCATTTAACCAATAACAAGTATTGTATTCCCTAAAAACTGATCTTCGACCATTTTTCGGGCTCCGGATATTCGGTAGTAATCAGCAGCGAATATTCGTTCCGCGCGGGGGGGGGGGGGGGGATATTGCATTGTGTGTTACTTTCGTTGCAGTTGTATACGTCTTAAGTGTAATTTGGCTTGGCTTTCTATTTTATATGGACATGCTTTTATTTTGAAGGAGAGTTGTGACAGTCGCAGATTGACCAACGTGTTTCTTATAAACTGTCGTGGCAGGGGGAAAGGTTACGGCATGTGGTTTAGATTGAAAATGAAATGAAATCTATGATACATTTATCATCCTCGCCACTACAGTTGTTAAATGTCCACTTTCATGTAAGGTTTGAGGGGTTGGTTCTCACGGGAGGAGGAAGTGAGTGTGGTGAATGCTGGTATTCAGCGGGATATTGTAATTTTCTCAACATGGGACGGGGAAGTTAATGAAAAACCGAATCTGTGGATATTGCATCGACGGACCAAAAGCACGTCTCCGTGGAGAGGACGCGCTCAAAGAGAGATATTCTCTACAACCCCGGGGGAGATCGCTCCTCTGGGACACGCCGGTCCTCGTGTTTCCTTTTTGTGTGGATTATAGCCTGAAAAGGCCTACAAACATTTCTGTTTCTGTTTCGGGCGCAGGAGCAATGAACAATAATGGCCTGGATTAGGCAGTAAAGACAATGTTGGTGTATCGCAGAGCGGATGGTTTAATTTTGTTTGGCTGGAAAACTGTCAATAACCTGAACTGATTTTAACTCGTTTTCCTATGGTGCAAAAAAAATGATATTAAGCAACCAGTCATGCCAACATTAATTACACAGTTTTTATTTTATTATTTGAACTGTATTGTCAAACTATATCTTAGATATTTTATTTAACTGTATTTGAAGTGTACTTAGTGTTATGTTCGTAACCTGAATTTAAATCAGGCTTTGTAATTATTTGAGTGACCGAGATCATGTAAGTGTATTTCAAGTGTACTATGTATTAATTTATTGAGCTACTTAAATCAGGTTTTAAAATGCTTTGACTGATAGAGATCATGCAATGTTATTATTTGTGTATTGATTGTTCTGAACCTGCCTGAGGACCACAGATGGAAACTAGCTATTAGCTATAATCTGGCATCTCTTCTCTTTGCTGAGATTAATGTTTTTGTATGCATGGTCCTTCTATAAATAAATAAATAAATATAATGGATCAATGCATGAAATCTGTCTCCGTTTATTTTGTTTAAGGAGTAGATTGTCCGTTTACCTTTATAATATTATTTCATTAAAGAACCCCTTGTGCGTTTAATTAACACAATTATTTTAGATAGTTGATCGTTACAAGGTAGCGCTGTTGACAGGAAGTTGTTGTTGCTATGGAAACAACGTGACGGAGATTAACGGAGAAAAAGTCATATCTACATATAAAGACAGGGAAAGTAAACGATAACGTTTATGGTTAAGTGTTAGCACCGCCCGAAGAGGCACCAGCTCTTACGTTGATATTGGAGATTTCAATACATTCGAAAAAAATAACGAATAACGAAATTGAAACCCGAATAGTACTCCAACGAACGAATATTCGGATATAGCCCTAAATCATACACGAGAAGACCGAATGAGACGTGCAACACAATATAATCAGATATTGTATTTTTGGCCCTTGTTGTGATTGTAATCCCGCAGTGTCGCCCTTAGTTAGGATTGAGTTAGGAATCTGTGTTTTAGGAGTGTGTTGGTTTTGCTACACCCCATCATCACACAGTTTCGTTATTTGAGCTGGTTTGACACGCAGCACTGTGGAGAGATTCACTGCTGGAGAAACATGCTCCTACAGATGTTGCATCATCCTCTGCATGTCCTCCCATGACCTGCTCAGGAAGACAGCGGGAGAACATGTCCTTAAGTTCGCTAAAACTATCAGTTTCTATGTTTTAATATTGTTTATTCTGTCCACACAACATCTGTCCGTCCTCTTCGCTTAATCTCCTTGAGGTTAATTCCATATATCGTCCATTACTTGGGGGTTTTTCGGTGGGTTTTCCCCCCTATGCAGTGCTGCAGGGGTTTTGTTTACGGCACGGTTTGTAAAGCCCCCTAAAGGCAAATTTGGGATATGAGGCGATATACAATAGACGGATAAATAAACAGACGCTGAAGTCCCCGTTGTTAAATAAATGCTTACTCGGAATATCCTTTTGTATTACAAGCTTTGCTGTAAACTATAACAACTTTACTTCCCGCTGAAGTCAGTCTAAAGGTACACGTGTAACTGGTTTCATGAGTTAATGGCGAGCAGATGATGTCAGGATACTTAAATGACATCATCTTTATAAATAGGCAACTACGGTTAAGTACGAGGATTACTAATGATGTACTTACAACTAACAAAGTACAATTTAGTAGGACTGTTTGTGTACATTTGCAAACTGGTTTCACAATGAATTAATTGAACGAAAGTGGATCAACTGGATGCCGAAATAAACAAGGCTTGAGGCCGGTTTGCAAAATACTGAACGTATGCTATTGTGAAGTCGGTATGAAAGACTTTTAAAATGCTTTAGGAGTTTTTCTAAAACAGGGGAGAGGCGGGTGCGATTCACAGTCAGGCCAGCTGTAGAGGAGACCCTCTCCGCTGGAATGTGGGCATAAGATGAGGTTTGAGTCTGCGTGATCTGCGTGTAGGGAGGGGCAGCAGCCATATCATTAGCTAGAGCTAGATCTGATGGATTTGGACATAAACGCGAGTGAAGTATAACCGGACGAGAGAGAGAGAGAGAGAGAGAGAGATCAGCACCTGCAGCTCTGCCCGCTGTGAGGGGCCGGTGAGCGGAGCAAAACACACCTTTAGACCTAACACACTTAGCTATGGCACTGTCGTATACATTGAATTATTCCATTTGATCATATGTAATGAACTTTGGCACCCCTCCCAAAAATTCAAAAAATAATAATTACAATAAAATGTTTCATAACTGATATTCTCACACCTGAATAATTTTGATTAATCGTTCCCATCCCTAACAATTGTTAGATATAGCAACTTAAATAAAAAGAAAACACTTAAACATAGGTTCAACAGTGTGGCTCTGCTTCGGACAAATGTTCCCATGATCAAATGTCCAATCATCAAGCGTCCGTCACAAGCACACCAGCAAGTCTGACATGTCAACTTGAAAATAAAAAAGGGTTTAAGTGCGGTGACACACGTCATCAAAGCAGCACAGTCTGGTCTTTGGACATTCGGCCAAAACCCACACAAGTCCAGCAGACTGCCTTCGAGTTTCACAACAGGAAGCTCAGTCGTGACCTTATGGGTGACAGCCTGGATCTGAATCATCGTGCATTTGTCCTGCGATTACACTCCTGCTATTAGAGTCATTCATTAACCACAACTAAAACATGCGTGAGATCACTGCATGATATTCCCCTGCGCTGATGAATGGTAAAAAAAAAATGTTTGTAGATGGACAATAGCACTGGACAGCAAATATGTACTTATGTTGAGGTAGTATTTCCATCCACTTCAACTCTAATTTCATACAAATCAGAGGACAAATTATGTACATTGTAATCCATTACATATGTTTAAAAATAACTTGATTGATAATAATAGAAAATATAGATCAATAAATCACTGATGAAGTATTTTACATGTTAAGATAAACCACATTGCTCCCATTAAAGTGATGAACACATTAATGCACGAATAATTATAATACAGTATAAATTGTTCTGAAATAAGCTGTGCAGGATCATGATACTTTAATTATAAGTATATAATGATCCCAAAACAGGTGTCCATAAAATGTTTAATATGCTTCTACTGTTTGTGTATATTTAATCTATTACATTTGAACACATGTGCAAAGCCTCGGTGGCATGCTGCTGTACTAAAACACAATCTAATTTGTGATCAATAAAGTATATCAAATCAAACGTATCCGATGTAAATACTTGTAATTAGACCCGAGTCCACCTCTGGACATCACAGCCTTATATTCTCCTGTGCTAAAACAAGGCAAATAATATATATGTGTGGGTAAGGGTATCTGCCTATGTGGGGCCCAATGAGACTGCATCCATTTTGGCCCCACATGCTCAGATAGGGTCTCATGTCTGCTGCAGAGAGCAGGATGAGAAGCGATGAAACCTCATTTTAAAAACACAAGCAATGTCGCCCTCCTGACAAAAGTAATAAAACAACTTCCACATTAAACTAAACATGCATTTGCAACACGCCAGCGCAGGACACGTTGTCCATAACACAGGGGCGTGTCTGCACGTCTACACACACACAATCTACGACAGTTATTTGCATGCCATTTGTAATAAACACACGCCTCTTGTAATGCTCTGTCATGCCAAAAAGCCGATTACAAATGTGTGTGTGTCGAAGATGTTCTGCGGTTAGCCACGTTGCTAACTGTGCTAGGCCCAATCTGGGTTTACCACGTGGTGTCTCCTGCTATTGGCGCGATGCACGCCCAGATCGCCGGCTTCATGCCAGCCACGCCTCAACTGACAACCCCCTGACATGCAATAAAAACAACCCACTACCCTACTAAACACAGGACAATGTAAAGCAGTCGGCGATGAAAAAGGAGACGTGATAATCGTGGGAATGAATGGGATAACTACCAAAGCTAAAGGGGGTGGGGGCTGGCTACTACCGGTTATTAGCTCGAAATGCTACTCACAAAAGAGCAACTAGGTATGCTCAAAAAGCTTCATTTAAATTGGTATAAACACAGAAGGCAATGCTGTCAATGTGTCGTGACAATAATGAGTATTGTTACAGTAAAAGACCACGATGAGTCAGACACCTACGTTTCATGCAGCAAAAATATCTACAGCAACATCACAACCTGCGTGCAGTACATGGTGTCCTGATGGGAATAACCACGATTTGTTAACATATTTCTAAGTAGCATAGCTTCAATTAAAGCTGCTTACATCAAGAGATATAGCATGGCCCTATGTGTCAGTAGCTTCACCTGACCTGTCAATAATCCACCCTCTTATAGCTCCTTAAAATTGACACTTAATATTTGACAACACATGTCTTTCTTATTATCTGAGAGGAGTAACTTATCGTGTGTTTGGCTCAGGAGCAGAACTATACTGTGGTATTGATATATTTCCCCCTTTAAGACGTATTGTTTCAGACTGCTAGTACCATCATTACATAGCCATCATAATTAATCAGATGTCCTGTATTAGTCCCACGGCGGGGATATGAACAGTATTAAAGCAAAGGTGGTATAGCAGGTAAAAAAAATTAAAAGGCATGCACTAATAAACAAGAAAAGCAGACATTACCATTAAAATACAAATATGCACATGGCACACAAGGTTTCTAGTTATCAGTATGCCTTTGTTTTACAACCACAATATATATATACATATATATATATACACACAAGCAGCCAGGCTGTGTTTAAAGTCTAAAAAAAACGAACTCCATCACTTTCGTTTAAAAGAAACTACGACACACGAACAGATTTAACCTACAACTGCCAAGCTAGCTAGTTAGCAAACTGTCGGCTAGCTGGAAGCATAAAGCACCTTAACCGGCAAAAACAACAACACCGTGATGCGACAATCCACCGGTCTTTTGTCACACGGAACAAAGCACACACAATACACACGTTTCCTAGACACTTGATAAGAATACACTCCATCGTGTCTGTGTTTCGTAGCATTAGCTCGCTAGCCTGTTAGCTAAAGTGAAGAAAGAACACCCACGTCGTTTTAGCATGTGATGCTATGCTAACAGGCTAATCCCTGAAAACACAGCAGAAAACCAGTGAAGAAAGTCACCCTATGGAGCTGTTTCTCCGGAATAAAAGATGAAACGTACATGTGACTGACCTCCCAGGGTGTTTTTTTACCAGCGACTTGAATTTTAGCGGGATATTTAAGCGTGTTAATGTAGAATTTGGCTGGGAATCGTCGCTTTACCTTTTCTCTCCTTGAGTCCGCAGAGCCGGACGGACGGAAAATCTCCCCGGAAGCCGGTAGCGGGTACTTCCGGTAGGATCCCGTGACGTGATACCTTTATTTTTTTATTTACAAATAAATAAACAGCGATGGAAGAAGTACTCAGATCTTGAGTAAAAGTAGAAGTACTCAGATCCTGTACTTGGGTAAAAGTAGAAGTACTCAGATATTGTACTTGAGTAAAAGTAGAAGTACTCAGATATTGTACTTGAGTAAAAGTAGAAGTAGTCAGATCTTGTACTTGGGTAAAAGTAGAAGTACTCAGATCTTGTACTTGAGTAAAAGTAGAAGTACTCAGATCTTGAGTAAAAGTATAAGTACTCAGATCTTGTACTTGAGTAAAAGTAGAAGTACTCAGACCTTGTACTTGAGTAAAAGTAGAAGTACCAGAGTGTAGGAATACTCTGTTACAGTAAAAGTCCTGCATTCAAAATGTTCCTCAAGTGAAAGTAGAAAAGTATTCTCATCTAAATATAGTGAAAGTAGCGACAGTAAAAGTAGTCGTTGTGCAGATTGGTCCATTTCAGAATAATATATCTGATATGTTTTATAATGATTGATCATGAAAGTGTTCTCAAAGCTGGTAAAGGTGCAGCTAGTCTGAATGACTTTGTATACTGCAGGGTAGCTGGTGGATTTACTCCAGGTGGAACTAAAGTCTGATTTAACACTTGGTTATATTTCACATCATTCATCCAGATCTGTAGAGTAACTAAAGGTATTAAATACATGTAGTGGAGGAAAAGTACACGATTTACCTCTGAACTGTAGTGGAGTAGAAGTATGAAGTAGCATTACATAGAAAAACTCTAACTCTAAGTAATTAAGTACAAGTGAGGTACTTGTACTTTAATTCTGTCTTGTATTAGTATTTGTATTATTTTACAGTTTTTGTAAAGTGTAATTTGCTGCCAAAAGTACATCTTAATTAAATATCATCTATTGTTGGGAATATATATGACCTTCCCGTAAAAGCCATGGCCCTTTTGTTTATATACAACTTATGTATTTCATATTTTAATGTATTAACTGTTTTTTGATTGTCTTTTATTCGTTATTTTTCTTATTAGTTTGTTCAGAATATCTATAAGACATTTAGTTTTTGTTCATGTACATTTTACAACAAAAAATATACTTTAAATCACCCAAAATATATATTTATTGGGCTTACACTTGAAGTATTTTTTTTAATTAAATGATACCTAAGAAAGGTAAATGTCCTTAAAATAGTAGAAATGTTTATTATATATATACTTGTTTAATTCTGCTTTTTATTAGTAATTTACATGTACTTCCATACTTTTACTGTGAATATCTATAGGCAATATAAAAAGTATTTGCATTGTGTTTAAAATATTTTCAGTCGCAAATTGGAAAATGTGTTAATTGCAGTGGCATGAAAAACAAAGTATGGAACATAACTAGAAATGAAAAGAGTAGAAAATAAACAATTATGCAATATTAACATCTCGAATTAGAACACAAAACAGCTAATATGTGTAGAATATAATATATGTTCACAATGTACAACAATATTTGGTATTACTGCCGATTTGTATTCTTTATTATTCAATTTCAATGTAAATACTGTTATATGTGGGGGGCGCAGTGGGTTGTGCGTATGTGTTCGGGCCACAGTATTGAGTATGTAAGTCGCTTTGGATAAAAGCGTCATATAGTGTAATGTAATATTTTTCTAGTTCTCTACCCGTGTTTTTAATTCTTGTTTGTATGCACCACGACATCAAGTGAAATTCCTCGTATGTGTCAAAACCTACCTGGTGATAAACCTGTCTGATACTATGAACTAAATACTTTTCTTTTGTGTATTTGTATGAACAATATGTGACACCGATAGTCACTGATCAGCTCCTCCTATTGGACAAACTGCAGCTTCTTGAACGAGAGCACTTGTTGGTTTGAGTGAATGATAATTAACCAGTGACGCACTTAAAAGGTAGGCAAGGTAAGAATGGAGAAACCAGCTCGAGTGCGCGAGAATTTGAAAGTTCGCAACCGGAAAAAATCTGCCCCTTCCTTCAGACTTCCTCACAGAGCCCCTCCTCCAACACACACGAACGCACACATGACCAATGAGGGCACGAGATAAGTTTGTGCCCAGATGGAAGGCACCACCGTGCCGCTTTTCTTTTCAAGTGAGCCTTCAGCTTTGGTAAGTTCATTTATGTCATATATTTTGTTGATCTTCTGTGTTTTGCCTCTGCTGGATCGATTGATATTGTGACCTCGATGATGAGTGTCTGTGTTTTCCTTATATTTACAGTCTATGGTGTTTTAATGCTAAAGCATTACGGTTGTTGTTATTGTTAAGAATTACTTTGTGATGGTGACCTTTACTCCATACTACTATGACATCCCCACGCTGTGTACGTAAATGTATGCGCTCACAGTGTTGCTCCTGTGGTCTTCAGTATGTAATTTGACACTCCCCCTCTCTCTCTCCTCCCCCCCCCTCTCTCTCCTCCCTCTCTCTGTCCCCCCCCCCCTCTCTCTCTCTCTCCCCCCCCCCCCCTCTCTCTCTCCCCCGACCTCTTTCTGCCCCCCCAGTTTTGTACACCTAGAAACGCCACTGCACATTAATGACATTCAGGAGTGGGGTATTTACTAATGTATTTTATTTTGGGGAACAAAACGTGAACATATCTTAAAGGTGGGGTAGGTAATTTTGGAGAAACCAGCTCGAGTGCGCTAGAATTTGAAAATACACAACCGGAAAAAATCTGCCACTTCCTCACAGAGCCCCTCCTCCAACACACAGGAACGCACACATGACCAATGAGGGCACGAGATAAGTTTGTGCCCAGATGGAAGGCTGACAGGCAGGTAGGCCATCCAGTTACTTTAGCCGGCTCAGATGATTGGTCGTGCTTTTTAAAGCGCCACGGCTTCCACAGATGAGGATTTTATTATGGATTTTTTGTCAAAGCACTTCAGATATTCATTGCTATCGGGATGTTAAGAGCATTCCATGGAATATAACAAGTGTTTCTGAAGTGAATTACCTACCCCACCTTTAATGCACGATATAAAACACAGCCATCACACTTCCACGACGTGAGTCTCAAGTTTTTTATTATTTTTGATTCAAACCTTTTACAGTACTGTAACAAAAACCGAAACAAAATAAAAATAAAAACAGAAGCAAAACGGTGAATACATACTTTTAAATGCTCTAATTACAAAAGATGACTGAGGGTATAGGTAGAGGAAGGGGGGGGGGGGGGTTGATGATGACTTAGCAGTTGTTATTAATTTACTAACATATACATGAGGATGGTGGATCAGGATATTTCCCTCCTTAATCCGGCTAACCAGACCCCCACTATGTATGTTTTTTTAATGTGCTAACGGTGGGCTATAGTGATAACGAAAGGGAAAAGCCACCCTTAAATATTTTCAGCAAAACAGTAAACATGTCAACAACAACTGCTAAGAGCCATGGAGGGCTTCCCTTACAAACAGAGGAACAGGCGAGAGAGATTTGGGCTTTTTTTTACGGGGCGTCTAGGTTTCATAGTTGGGGTTCTTGCGGAGGATAACGAAGCCCTCCAGGATGGGGGTGACGGGGAGATACTCCTCTGTGGCCAGCTCCGCCCTCTCTCCATGGGCCAGAAGCACCGGGGTGGTGTGGGTCTGGAAGCCGGTGATGGCTTTGGGTTTACCCGCCTGACCCACCACATCCACAGCCTGGAGACGGGGAGAGAAGAAATATTAATTAAGATAAAGGAATCATAAAAAATCATGTTAAACGGGGAGTTGTCCAGTTGTCCAGAATTATTGAATGTTTAGTTCCTGAAATGTTTTATAACTTGTCCATCAGCGAAATATCTTATTTTGTCATTTCAAGCATCAATTAAAATGTTGAAACTGAGCTTTTAACGTTCTGTCTTTTACATTTTGGATGTCAAAATCCTTTATCTGAATGAAGTGATTCATCGTGTACATGTTTTAAAATGATGAATCAACTTTCCTCAAACCATTTGAAGCTTCTGGTGAAACGTTTAGACATACTTCAGGATGTCAGAAATCCTCCATTTTAATAAAGTGATTCCTCAGACATCAAATCAACTTTTCTTGGTCACAATTACTCAGTTAACTCAATCATAATTGTGTATATTCTATTTGTGTGCATCTATTTCTCAACAATAAAAGCCAATACATTCCCAGTAAGAGTGATTAAAGTTTGTACAGCTAAACACATTTCTTTCAGAGTGAGTATACAGATGTTCCGAGGCGTTACCTGTCCGACTCTGACGGAAACGGGCAGCGGCCGCAGCTCCTCGTCGAAGGTGACCAGCATGCGAGGCTGCATGGCTGCAACCAGGCCGTACAGAATGTAGTGAGACTTCCCCAGGATTACTGCGACACACAACAACAGAGGGGAGAATATCAACACGGAGGGAAATCAAGCTGTGGTGAGACATTATGAAACCGACACAAGAGGAAGGCGAGGGTAATCTGTCCAATGGAAGAAACAACATCATCTCTAATGGCGCATTTCCACTACAGCGCGGTTTAAGCGTGCCCGGCCCGTTTTTGGTTGCGTTTCCACTTGGCGTAGTTCCGGCTAGCGGGTACCTTTTCAGTTTTTCTGGCTCTCCAAAATCGAGGTTCTTTCCGGGCCAACAACCGGGCTGAGTATAATAAACTAGAGAGAGAATGGCTGGCAACTACAACAAGATGAACATATTTGACCGTGATTTAATTGTAATCCACGTTTCAAAATGATGCCGAAGTAACAACATACTGATACCGGTTAGTAAAAACCATGAATTAATGCTTTGACAAGTCTGCAGACAGACGGCAGGAGAAAAACCCTTTTAAAATGCGTCTTTTCTAAATGTAGCTTGGCTAAGCTAACGTTATATATGCTCCGACCGTCCACACTCACAACAACGGCCTATACAGACATAAATAAACCAGCGACTGCATTCTCCATGACACAGGCAGTCTGTGGTTTGTTCTTGTTTAACTTGTGTCTAGTTTCTGAACAGATATGAGGAGCTGTGAGCTCTGAGTGCTAAGAGCTAACGGCTGTGTTGGTTTTGTGTTTCGCATTGAAGATGACGTCACGGCTCCGCCTACACTGCGTTACTATAGTTACTGCCCCAGCTACTAAACTGTAATGGAAACGCAGCATAAAGTGAGCCTGGCCTACCAAGGCCTATCCATCCCGTACTAAGCCGTGCGAGGCCTGTGGTGGAAATTTCTCCACACCTTTTGAGTCATATCAGTATCTGTGAATATGTTTGTTTGGGGATATTAACACGGAGGGAAAACAAGCTTTGGTTGAGACATTATGAAACAAACACAATAGGAAGGAGTTGGTAATCTGTCAGATGGAAGAAATAACATAATCTCTGAGATTTTTAAAAGGTGGAGTCCCGCTGAGCTAATGCAGCGAAGCAATCAAAAAAATTCTCCACCCCTTTTGAGTCATGTGTATCCATCACCAGTATCCCCACCTTCCAAACACACATTTCTAACCCAATCCCCCCCCTGTCTTGTCTCTTTCATATTTATTTTAAACACATAAAATAGCAAATATGTTTGTTTTAGCTGCTAACACTGAAATGAAACTAAAAAAAAAAAATTATATAAAAAAAAATAATTATAATTAAACATTTTTATTTTAATTCCTATAACTATTAATGAAATGGCATTTATCATTAGGGTTATGTGTGTATTAAATGCATTTATTTGTATTAAGGAAATGTCACACAGTTGATGTCTTTTGTAATAAATAACACATCTTAGCATCGATGTCATGCAAGTGGAAAAGGCATCAGGAGGAGAAAGGACTCACTGTTCTTGACGTCGAGGAAGGAGACGAGCACGGTGAGCAGCCCGGCCACGGCGACCTGACTCATGAGCTGCCGGTCGCTGTGGTACGGACACAGAGTCAGAGTGCCTTTACCCAGGTGAGTCAGACCCTGAGGAGACAGAGCAGAGTTAACACACACTGATACAGACACATCTAATTAGAGATCACAGTGTGTGTGTGTGTTTTGTGTCTTCACCCATCTGAGCTCATACAACCACATCTACCTAAAGACAACTCTGTGTGTGTGTGTGTGTGTGTGTGAGTGTGTGTGTGTGAGTGTGTGTGTGTGTGTGTGTGTGTCTTCACCGACCTGAGCTCATACAAACACATCTACCTAAAGACAACTCTGTGTGTGTGTGTGTGTGTGTGTGTGTCTTCACCGACCTGAGCTCATACAAACACATCTACCTAAAGACAACTCTGTGTGTGTGTGTGTGTGTGTGTGTGTGTGTGTGTGTGTCTTCACCGACCTGAGCTCATACAAACACATCTACCTAAAGACAACTCTGTGTGTGTGTGTGTGTGTGTGTGTGTGTGTCTTCACCGACCTGAGCTCATACAAACACATCTACCTAAAGACAAGTCTGTGTGTGTGTGTGTGTGTGTGTGTGTGTGTGTGTGTGTGTGACTTCACCCACCTGAGCCAGTCGAACCATGAAGAGGTTGTTTGGGTCTTTGGCGTGATACTGAGCCAGCTGCCGCAGCATGGCGGCCAGACGGGCGTTATTTGTGCCTGAGGACATGGAACAAATTAAAGCTCGTTAAGGAAGTCGACACTCGAGCCACTTTAAGAACAGGCGACGTTGTGCATCTTTGAACATGACAACACGTTTTCAGTGTATTATACATTTCCGGCAAAAAAACTTCACTTGGGTCCGTTATAGAAATAATGTGTTTCTACGGGCACTCACTGCCCCCCCCCCACGTAACCACTGGCCCGGAGCAGTCGTCCAACAGATCTACTGATAATGAAGAAAATGAACACATGTGTTGCCATAGTGATTACTACAACATTTGAATCATCAGTTCTTCCTCATTTGTTCATATTTGGTTTATTAAAATTATAATATTGTGGTCATTGTTAAAAAATGTCTGCTATTATCATTATGAGTATATTATTTGTATAATGCGCTTTCTGCCTTCCTGTCATCAGGAGTTAGACATGGAATGGCTATGTAATAGATTAGAACCTTAAATTCTATACCTTTATATTTTCTACTCTTCACTCACTCGTCAGCATATAGGTCGGCATTGATTCTCATACTCCCCGTCACTCTCCTTTAACCGCAGCAAACACAGCCGTTTGCTTTTCATCCAACAACGACAACCGCCTCACGAAACGCTTTGTTGAAGCGTTAAAAAACGAAACAATTTAACGAAATTGCTTGTCAAAATACCTATACCACAGGACTAGGGATGCATACCCAAAATACCGGTTACTGGTGGCTACGGTATACCGTACCGAAATCAGATCCGGTTTCGATACTTTAAAACATTTAATTTAATTTTAAAAGGGAGCCGTAATATCCTTAAACTCGGGCCCAAACCGTCAAATTACGATGTCAATTTTGACGTGAAACTCCACAAACGAGTCACTGTGGAGTGAGCACCATATTGTTGACATCCGCCAGCCAATCAGATCGTGCGCCTTGCACCGGCTTCGGTGTAGGTATTTTTCATTGTTTGTTCAATACTAGAAAGGTAAAAGTCTGTGATGTTTTCTCTCACCAGTGAAGGCAAATGTTGATTTGAAAGATGAGATTTGTTTGTTTGTGCAATGCCGAGATCTCATGACCTTTATTCTATTATTTATTTGTTCTCTAGTGGAATCTCAGGTTTAACATTAATTAGAACGGTGCTATAACGGTCTGTTTGCATCGATGAGATGTGCTATTCACGCGGCACACCTGATGTGTTATAAAAGACATTCCATAATCGGTTTTCTTCATATTTTTGTTTGTTCAGAACTGAAAGGTCCAAGAAGTCCCACAATTGAATTTAATATTCATTTGATATGTGAACTATACCGTAAAGCGCTTCATGGGAGTAATTGTGGGATGATACATTTCCAAAGTATCACGATATGTATCGGTTGAGTATCGGTATCGTAAAAAAGTCAACGATATGCACAGGACCATATCTTTTTTTTAAAGCAATATTTTTAGTGGCCCGAGCGGGAAAGTACGTTATGATATTTCCACCTCATGATATAACAAGTTCTCAACATGCAGTGGTTTCCATTAATAGAACAATAAGACCCTATAAAACAGAAAAACACGAATTAAGCTCATGTGCAAATCATGACACTACTGTGAATATAACATAAGCCCTTATAATATAGAACTAAGTATCTGACACTTCCAAGTGTTCAGTATTGTTGCACACACATATTAAACATGTTTCTATGGGATGTGTGTGAGGAGACTCACCGCTGCCCACCATGCCCATGGCAAAGATGGAATTGTGCGACACCTCGGGGTCGGCGTCGTGGGAAAACTTGCTGAGGGTGTCCAAGATGTTCAGACGGGGGTTGGACACGGAAATGAGAGCCAGGGCGAGAGGGACCGCCCGCCTGAGGGTGGGCTCTCCGTAACGCAGCTGAGGATACAAACGGAGAAATGAGAGATGTTAGAACGATATCCCTGGTCCCCGGCTTGAGCTTCAACATCAGGATCCATGTGTCTGTGATCCTCTCCAGAATGGAAGCAGTCATCACATACAGAGCATCAACTAGTTCCTGAGCAGTGTCCACATACAGAGCATCAACTAGTTCCTGAGCAGTGTCCACATACAGAGCATCAACTAGTTCCTGAGCAGTGTCCACACACAGAGCATCAACTAGTTCCTGAGCAGTGTCCACATACAGAGCATCAACTAGTTCCTGAGCAGTGTCCACATACAGAGCATCAACTAGTTCCTGAGCAGTGTCCACATACAGAGCATCAACTAGTTCCTGAGCAGTGTCCACATACAGAGCATCAACTAGTTCCTGAGCAGTGTCCACATACAGAGCATCAACTAGTTCCTGAGCAGTGTCCACATACAGAGCATCAACTAGTTCCTGAGCAGTGTCCACATACAGAGCATCAACTAGTTCCTGAGCAGTGTCCACATACAGAGCATCAACTAGTTCCTGAGCAGTGTCCACATACAGAGCATCAACTAGTTCCTGAGCAGTGTCCACATACAGAGCATCAACTAGTTCCTGAGCAGTGTCCACATACAGAGCATCAACTAGTTCCTGAGCAGTGTCCACATACAGAGCATCAACTAGTTCCTGAGCAGTGTCCACATACAGAGCATCAACTAGTTCCTGAGCAGTGTCCACATACAGAGCATCAACTAGTTCCTGAGCAGTGTCCACATACAGAGCATCAACTAGTTCCTGAGCAGTGTCCACATACAGAGCATTTGGTGCCTTTTTTCAGAAAATCTGAAAATTCTTTCATTTATTTTTGACTTTTTCTCAAAATCTCCAAAAAAAAATTGAATTTCTCAAATTCTGACTTTTTCTCAAAAAAACTGAAAATTCTGACTTTTTCTGAATACTTAATGTTAATCACTCATCATTGGCTTGAGCTTTTTTCTCAATCTGACATCTACTCAAAATCACCTAAAAAGTCTGACTTTTTCTCAAAATCACCTAAAAAGTCTGACATTTTCTCAAAATCACCTAAAAAGTCTGACATTTTCTCAAAATCGCCTAAAAATTCAGACTTTTTCTCAAAATCACCTAAAAATTCAGACTTTTTCTCAAAATCACCTAAAAATTCAGACTTTTTCTCAAAATCACCTAAAAATTCTGACTTTTTCTCAAAATCACCTAAAAATTCTGACTTTTTCTCAATCTCCAAAAATCATCGGTATTTATTCCATGATATCAGAGTAAGATTAAGTATGAGGATGAGTAAGAACAGTAACTATTAGTGAATATTTCTGGTGCTGCAGAGAAGTCCTTTTAGGGTTCAACAAAAATATAACGAGGATACAAAACAACCAGAGCAGTTTTACTGACCAGATGTCCGAATGTTCGTAGGGCCATTTCTGATCCGATCTCCTCTCCCATAGCGATCAGAGCGATACCGAGCACCGCGACACCCTGAGAGGAAAACATACAACATCTTAAACAACCGTGAACATTCATAAACACGCCTCAAAGACGGCACTACTATTTAGAAATATATTGATGGCTACATTTAGACAACGTTTAAGTGTTAAAATGCACATTGTCATCGCTACTGCTTTTACCACTGTTATTTAATTGTGTCCGTTATACTGCAGTGAGAGTTGCCAAAGAAATGTCACTGTACTTTGTATGATGACAATAAAGATCTATTCTAAAAGCATCCATGACATTGTCTTGTCTTTATTACAACAAAATTAACACAGCTCATAATTTCATGCAATTTACAGTGAAATGAAGTGAAAACTAAAAAGGTCATCCAATTATCGCCATCCTAAGGCCAAACAAAAGTAAATAAGTGTACATAATAATAAATGCATACATAGCCACAGTTCAAATCTACTTTACAATACATAAATATCTTTTTAGCAACCTTTTGAAACGTACTTTTTCCAGCTGATCACGGCTCTGTACCGTTTCCTGTCCCATATTAGATTTGGGTAATACAAACCTTCCCTCTATTGCATGTGGTGTTTGATAGTTATGTTATAAACCTTTGTGATAATATGTCTGGTGAGTGAGTCACTGTAATATTTCTGACAACATATAAGTTGCCCTCTGCGGTAGGGATGGGTATTGTTTAAGGTTTTAACGGTACTACTACTTTTTATCGATACCGCTTATCGATTAAGATGGACTTTTATTAACCCCTCGTGGTTTCTCTGCATTTGACCCATCCTAGTGTTCGGAGCAGTGGGCTGCCATTTTGAACGGCGCCCGGGGAGCAGTGTGGGGAACGGTGCCTTGCTCAGGGACTTGAACTGGTGACCTTCCAGTTGCCAAGCCAACTCCCTATGGACTTCGCCACCACCGCCCTATCCCCCCGATCCGGTCCAGTTTCGACAGATTGCTCGTGTTCCCGCCCTTACATGCTAAACTCTTACTGCACTTTAGGCAACGAGCATTGTCCACATCGAGACTGGTAAAGTTTAACCACCTCAGAGCGAGTTCTCTCCACCGCCATCTCCTCTGTGTGTGTGTGTGTGTGTGTGTGTGTGTTGCTGCATGAAGCAGCCGTGTGTGTAAACCGCCCGTCCCCTCGCACACAGACGGGAGAGATGCATTTTGTAGTCTTATTGCGTATTAGAAACGGAGTTGGCGACACTAAGACTGCAATATAATGTTTATGTAGCAATAATACGCATGACATGTTTTAAATGTCTCCAGTACCGATAACGTCGGAGCTTTACGGCACCACGGTCTTTAACACCGGGGCTCGGCACCCATCCCTTCAGAGCGGTTAGAGGAGGATGTGGTCAACCGGTTGATAATCATTGTAATAACTTTACCTGGTGGGAGCCCATGTCAGCTGCTGTCTCCTTCTTGTCTTTGTCCTTCTTATCCTTCTTGTCCTCCTTCTCCTTCTCCTCCTTCTCCTTCTCCTTGGCTTCATAGTGCTCACTGCAGATGTGGAGCAGCTGCTGCACCTTCAGCACGTTACCAGATCCTGAGAGGAAGGATATCACAGTGAAAACAGTTTGAGTGATGAGTCTGTGAACGACCAGTAGGATGCTCAAAGATGCTATTTGACAGAGTGACGTTGCAGCAGAAAGTTGAGACGGGTTTCTCTCCAGATGACCCTGAAGTAGGGGTGGGCGATATGACGATGTATATCGCCGAGACGATATTAGGTCTCCACGATATGCCTTTTCAGAGATATCATATCTATCGTGATCGTGCACCAGGGTAGGATTTTCACGGCGGCCATGACGGTCGGTCTGGCCGTGAAGCCCCGAAAATAATTGTACGTCCTACGGCCACCATGGCCTGCGTGCCCCTGATACTGTTAACATCTCGAAGTTGCTTTAAAAGCGTCAGAACAGTGGTTTCTGAACTGTGTTATGTTGCGTTCACAACGGACGCAATGTGAATATTCTCACCCTAACCGCTGGAGTTTCACCGCGGCTGTCAGCTGTGTTTACTCCTGTCATTCAAACAGGACGCGCTGGAGAGGGGGCGGGGCTTATATCCATGTAAATACTGTGGTGGAAACCAACTACACAAAATTAACCTATTTGACGGTGATTTAATTGTAATACACGTTTCAAAATGATGCCGAAGTAACAACATACTGATAACGGTTAGTAAGAACCAAGCTGTCAGGATTCAGACAGTATTGCACTTCATTTATTGTCTTGGTTGATTTTGTTGGCTTATATTTTATTTTATCAATAAGGTATTTATATTGTTTTTCCCTTTTGAAACAGATGTTCAGTTATGCTAAAGTCTTTGATGGCACTTCAAGTCTAAAGTTTACATTTTAATTGTTTGGCACTGACTTTTCCTCATTGATGTTTTATTTAGTTATGTTTTACTCTCTTCATGTGTATTCATGTTACATCACTGCTAGTGCTGCCTAAAACAGAAAGTGAATTTTTATACTGAGTAACTGTGGCTTGAATATTTTATTTAGCAAGAGAGTGCATTTACTTGGTGAAGAAACCAGTGTTAACGTTTGTTGTGTAGAGTGTAGGCCTACCTACTTGAACACTGAGGAAGCCATATGAACATTCCTGTTGAATTGTTCATTCAGGGATTCACTGCAGAATTAAAACCAGCTTGAAATGGTATTTTGGTCTGTGACTCCTTTTTATTTGAGTGTGTTACCTTGTAGGTGCTTGTCCTGTAAAGTAACTTGAAAAATAACCATAATAACCGACATGAAAAAATATCGTGATAAATATCGTCTATCGTGATACTGCTTGAAAAATATCGTGATATTATATTTTTCAATATCGCCCTGACGTGTTTGGCTCGCTCTTCTAACATTACAACTATTTTAGATGGATATCCCAAAGTTTGCATTCTAGCTAAATCAGCAGATGTTGCAAAGGTACAGCTGCATATGGTCGGCTTTTACAGACGGGAATGAATGATTGAAAACAGTACCTGCATATGCACAGATATCCACTAGTGTGTTGGCAAAGCTGCGGAAAGGTTCGGGGACGACCTGCAGAGCTGCCAGGGTCGTCTCAATCGCCTCTCCTTTACCTAGGGAACAGAGAAAAACACAACATTAGCTTAGTCGTTAAGCTATCTAACACCGTTTTGAACAATATCTGGTTATTTATTATGTTAGTAACTATATTATTAAAGGGGACCTATCATGCAAAATGCGCTTTTGTACGTCTTGTATACATGAATAATGTGTCCCCGGTGTTCCAGGGAACTCACCAAGTGTCAGAAAACACAACCCTCTCTATTTTCCTCCGTACCCAAATCTCTTAAAAAGGGGCTGCAACGGATCTGATACAGACTGATCCAGATTTGAACACTTCTATGACGTCACAGAAGTGGCGCTACGGCTATTGGGCCAACTCCACCAATCAGGAGGAGACAGCTACGGACATTGCCGTTCGAAAGCGCTGGAGACGCTGTAGTACATATGCCAGGCCTGTAGGTGGTGCTGTTCTCACAGAATCAGCCCGTGCAAAGACAGTGTTAAATTGAGCGAAATGAGGAATGGCTAAAATGCATAATCTGTTTGGTATTTTGAAAAATAAAAAGTATAAATATGCCTTATATAGGTAAGGTCCTACACTATATTATTCAAATATAGCATGATAGGTCCACTTTAAATGGAAAAAAGGAAAAAACCTTCATATATTGGCTGAAAAGCACTTTGACATGTTTCCCTCCTTCACCTCATACGTTAGCTTAGTTGTATTTTAATGCTTTGCCACTGCAGCTCTCCAACACCGTTTTGAATGACGTATTTGTGTAGTTTGTTATTGTGAGTCCTGCCCATGCTTACCCAGGTGGTTGAGTCCCAGGCCTAAAGGCAGCCAGCGAGCGTAGGTGTCCTTCAGCTCGGTCTCGCTCTTCTCCATGATGGTCTGCACGATGGTGGAGGTCACGTCTCCGTTACAGGATCCCACTGCGATCATCCCGCACGCAATCGCTGTCACTCCAACCACCTGGAGATTAAAAACACACACACTTTAATGTTTCTAAAACTCCTAAAAAAGTGCCGTGGATTGAGAAATCTCCTTAGAATAAATCACTCATCCGTACCTCCATGCTGGATTTGGAGTCTCCCATGACGGGGAGGAGCAGAGACAGAACGTCCTCTCTGTTGGAGCCGGCGTACGCCAGGCCCAGTCTGAACACAAGAGGATAAGAATCAAGACGCTGCGCAAAAGAGGGGTGCAGGAATGAGTCAGCATTTTAGCATTACTGGGTTCCAGGTCTACGGTTAGATGTCAGAGATAAAGGTCTGTGGAACACAAGCTAAAAATATTTATACTTTTTGTTTTCCGACATAAAATATGCCCAGTAATACACCCCACTGTTGAATTAAAATACAGCAGATGCTAACAAGTGGCTAAGTAAGACTATTAAATGTCATGACAGTGAACATTAGCCGCCTTTAGCTTAGCGGTGGTAACGTGAAGTCATGTGACCGTGCTGTAGTTCCTTTATAGCCCAACATTAGCCACCTTTAGCTTAGCGGTGGTGACGTGAAGTCATGTGACCGTGCTGTAGTTCCTTTATAGCCCAACATTAGCCACCTTTAGCTTAGCGGTGGTGACGTGAAGTCATGTGACCGTGCTGTAGTTCCTTTATAGCCCAACATTAGCCACCTTTAGCTTAGCGGTGGTGACGTGAAGTCATGTGACCGTGCTGTAGTTCCTTTAAAGCCCAACATTAGCCTCCTTTAGCTTAGCGGTGGTGACGTAAAGTCATGTGACCGTGCTGTAGTTCCTTTATAGCCCAACATTAGCCACCTTTAGCTTAGCGGTGGTGACGTGAAGTCATGTGACCGTGCTGTAGTTCCTTTATAGCCCAACATTAGCCGCCTTTAGCTTAGCGGTGGTGACGTGAAGTCATGTGACCGTGCTGTAGTTCCTTTATAGCCCAACATTAGCCGCCTTTAGCTTAGCGGTGGTGACGTGAAGTCATGTGACCGTGCTGTAGTTCCTTTATAGCCCAACATTAGCCTCCTTTAGCTTAGCGGTGGTGATGTGAAGTCATGTGACCATGCTGTAGTTCCTTTATAGCCCAACATTAGCCTCCTTTAGCTTAGCGGTGGTGACGTGAAGTCATGTGACCGTGCTGTAGTTCCTTTATAGCCCAACATTAGCCTCCTTTAGCTTAGCGGTGGTGACGTGAAGTCATGTGACCGTGCTGTAGTTCCTTTATAGCCATGAGTAGAGAACACCTAACAAGCCATATACTGCATTATATTCTAGACCCTGTATAAAACGTCTTTGCCTAATTAAGTACATGTCCCGGTACATGTGCTGTTTCTCCTCACCCAAAGATGGCTCCTATCCTCATGGTGTTGCTGTTGTGCAGGACGTAGTCTGACAGCAGGGCGAGGGCCGGGTCACATTCGTTCCTCACGCCGGAGTTTACGATGCCACAGGCGAGCAGGGCACCAGACTGCAAGAGAGGAAGAGAGGTGGAAGGAAAACAAGACAGACGTTTAATGCTGGATTTCTCATTGTTTTTCACTCTGCTACCTTCAAAATGTTTATAATAAGCTTAATTTGAGAACCTATCAACGTCACTGCCTTTCTTGCACTGATGGCATGTAGATAACATCTCATCAGGAAACTGCCAAGATGTTAAAGAAGCCATGCAAATATCTAAGGATCTTACATGGGACATTTTTAATAGCTCAGTTTTAGGATATTACAGCACTAGTATCCGAAATAAATATGAACATATATGAAATGACAGAATGTTGTTGTACCTTGATGTAGTCCTCAGAGGAGTAGAGATATTTGTCGATCTGGGTCAGACCTCCGTCCACGTCCCACAGCAGGATCATACCCAGAGAGGCTGCAGCGCTCAGCATGCCTGCAGACATTTAACACACCTTTAGTCTCTGAACCAAACGGGGGGGGGGGGGCCAAACTTTTTTATTACATTATACAGTGTAATATATTTGAACATATATATTTAATTAGTACAATATAAGACAAGCAGAAGTGTATTATACTCAAGTCATTATACTTTTTGACTGCCGATTCAAAATGGTCACCCCTGATCTAATAAAATGCATTTGAATTACACATCTCTCTCATTTGTGTATCTTACCGTGGTCCTTGTTCTTGTACAGCCATTTGTTTCCGTCGTCTGTGAGCAGCTTGTCCTGTCCGAAGGCGGCGTTGACGAATCCGTTCACGAAGGACGAGGCCAGGTTCATCCGAGCCGAGTCCACCTGAGAGCCGCTGCCTCCAAACCCTGAGAGGAAGACAGAGGTCACACAGACCGTCAATCAATGAACAACAAAACATCAATCAATGAACAAAACAACCCACCAGACTCAGGGACAGTTTCATCCCAGAGGCCATAAGACGGCTAAACACTTGAGCTCTGTAAAGTGCTTCGATAAACATTCCTGTTGTCATCTTGCAATATAGTTATTTAAATAAATAGCTATCCACGCAAAAAAACGTATTTAATTTAGTCTTAATTTAAAAAATATATATTCTGTTCTTGTACATATTATAATCAGTGTTGGATAACAGGGTTACAGTAATGTAACGCATTACTAATGACATTTGGGTAATATTCAGTGCTCTCTAAACATGCCGATCGCATGACGTAAAATACATGACACTTTTCTCTGTGTGCGGCAAAACAAGCTCGCCAAAATGGCTTCGCCGGTCTGGCAGTATTTTAAGGTGTCCGAAAAAGACAGTAAAATAGCGGAATGCAACGTGAAGCAGAAATCCTGCAGCTCCGCCCGCCGGACCGGTGAGCGGAGCGAAACACACAAGAGTTAGACTTAACACACTTAGCTATTTGATCTACCTCTGGAACAAGCTAAATATGTTTATTCTTCACTGTCGGGTCACTCATTACTGGATCAGTGAGCTGCGTGAGATACTGACCGGCTGTCAGGAGAGAGAGGAAAAGAGAGCTCATCTCTCCCGTGTTATTCTCCAAAGTGAATGTAAACTTGAATAATGTACATCATTTGAATGTAATAATTTGTGGAAGCTCCAGTGAATGAGCATTAACTGAGTTTTAAACATCACTTTAAATGGAAGATTTAAAGTGACGTTTAAATCTTCCATTTAGGCCCCGCCCACTCGATCGGATCGGCCGATAACGATTCCAGCGATCGGCCCCAAAATTGGTGATCGGAGCATCCCTACTGCACTTATTACACGGCCAGATACTAAAACAAACTAACCACTCCCAATATTAATTGAAATTATTTGATTGACTTAAAATGATCGTATTTCTTCCGCTAAGAAAAAAACGGCTGGAACTGCGACAACAACAACTTTACGGCAGCAGTCAGCAGTCAGCACTGTCCAACTCTGTTCACAGTTTTTGATCCACTAACAAGTCCCTAAACTCTGCAGAGCCCATACCGTGTTCCTGTTAGTGTTTACTTCCTCTCTGCCTTCTCCTGCTCATGTATCTGACGTCCAGCGCTCCGTCTTTTCCTTTCTCTTTCTTGATCCTCCTTAGCAACGGCATGACAGCGGTCTGTAGCCTACTACTGTATTAACAACGTGTCACGTGTTCTGAATTGACCAATCAGAATCGAGTATTCAACTAAGCCTTGTAATAAAAGTTGTTAGTAGCCTTAAGGGTCTACACAGTTGCTGCACTAAACTACATTTAAGCATTTAAAATACCTAGCCATTATTTTGCGGTTATTTTGGTGAAAGTAATATAAAAGTAGTAAAACTCAGACAGTAATATTGTAATGTAACGCATTACTTAAAAGACAGTAAAAACTAATATGTGCTGCATTACATTTTGGAAGTAACTTGCCCAACACTGATCATATTCTATTGACATGTAAATAGACGTTTTGCACTACTTGTTATTTTATTATACATGTTGCATTGTTGGAGGAGCTCAGGTCAGAATCTTTTCATTGCCATTTCTACACGGTAGCTTTAGACAATAAAACCTTTGAATTTGAACAAAATAAAAACAGGTATACATTAGGGCTGAACGATATATCGTGTCATGGCGATAACCGCGATATTCACATCGCAGGGACGTACGATTTTATTATTATTTTATCAATTTTCATTTCTTTTTTTCATATTAAGTCGGTGAATTAACTCAAACACGTCATGTTACAATTATTTTGCTGCTCGCTACAAAAGGAAAACTTGCGCGGCTCTCATGTCAGGGGTACTTGAGTGAGTGACATGCCGGCTCTGCATGCACAGCAAACCACCAATCATTCTTGATCAGATCACAGCAGGCCCCGCCCCGCTAGTTTGCAGACCATCAAAACACCGGTAAAAAATGAGCGAGGCACGGGAGGACAATACTGGAGAGAATGAAGATTTACTTCCAAAAAGAAAAGCAACATCTGCCATCTGGAACTATTTTGGATACAAAAAGCTTCTTCTCTTCTTCACAGATGAACCCCCTTATTTGAGGGTAAGCAACATGCATTATCATGACTTCAGGTATGATGAGTCAACCAGTTAAGATCCAGACGTCCGCGACTCAAATCCTTCATCCGGTTAAATATAGTTAAAAAAAACACAATATATATCGCAGGGGAAAAAATATCACTGTCAGTTTGTCAATATCGTGCAGCCCTAGTATACATCATAAAACACCATATGATTTGTAGTAGTATGTAGAGGCAGACTTCTAAAACGTTATACCTTGCCCTAGAAATAACAAATGCGTGTTAAAAGCTGATCATACACTGAAACTAACAAACACACTATGACAAACTGACCTAAGCTACATCTAACATGCTAAGCTATCTCATTAACACTCGCTGCAGAGGGGGACTCACTGTTGTTCTCCAGGTGTGTTTTGTAGATGTCATCGGGGACTTTTGGTTCCATGATGTCCAACTGCGGAGGGAGAGAAGAGTGTTTAATAGAAAGGTGAAATGTGCCGAGTCGTGACAGTGCCGTAATCCTAGATCTCCTTCCATCAATCCTTATTTATCATGATTCAGATTAACCAAATCAGTGCAGATTAAACTAAATAGACGTTTAAAAATTCAAATAACTTGTGCAGCGTACAATGATTAAGAATTTAAACGTCAACGTTAGGAAGGAAGCTAGAAAGTATTTGGTAAAGTTCTTTTTTAACAGTCTAATAATATTCTAGTAACATCTCAGCTATTTTTCTTTCCTTCCTAACTATCTACCTACCTACCTACTTTCCTTCCTAACTATCTATCTACCTTCCTACTTTCTTTCCTTCCTTCCTACCTACCTACTTTCTTTCCTTCCTTCCTACCTACTTTCCTTCCTTCCTAACTATCTACCTACCTACCTACTTTCCTTCCTAACTATCTATCTACCTTCCTACTTTCTTTCCTTCCTTCCTACCTACCTACTTTCTTTCCTTCCTTCCTACCTACTTTCCTTCCTTCCTGACTATCTACCTACCTACCTACTTTCCTTCCTAACTATCTATCTACCTTCCTACTTTCTTTCCTTCCTTCCTACCTACCTACCTACTTTCTTTCCTTCCTTCCTACCTACTTTCCTTCCTTCCTGACTATCTACCTACCTTCCTATAAATTACCTTAATATGGCATTTGAAAAGTGTAAAGATGTAACATTTTCTCGGTGTTGTAATTAATTTTCATATCTAGCCGATTCCCCACATGCATCATTCCCGTTGACTTGAATTCATAACGAATCTTAAAGTTGTGGGTCTTCTATGGACAATCTTGCACTAATGTACATTCCCAAAGACATTGAAGTGACTGTTATTTTTGTATATATTGATTGTTGTGTTTCTATCTTAATGTGGGCATATGTATACATGTGTCTGTTGATTGTGTATTTACATATATTTGTAAACTTTTTCAATTTGGATTTCGATCTCTCCGTCTGTACACACAAACTGAAAGATTGATAATAAAGTTGACTTTGACTTCCTCTCTCTCTCTTACCTCTCGGGCCAGAGCCAGGAAGTTGCTGTTGAGCTGCACGTTGGACATGATCTCCGTCAGGTCCTCGTAGTCCTCCACGTCCTCGTTGAGCTCCAGGAACATGCCGTGGCGACCGAGCATGAAGGCCATCTGCTTCTGGATTACTCTGCAATCAGAACATAGGCTTTAGTTTGACCAACTTTGACCCAGTAGGACTTGCATTACACCCAAATAAATACAGAATAGGATCAAAACTAAAAGCACTATCGGGAAGTGGTATTGATTTCTCCCCTTTGAAGGATAGCTTCACATTATTTAAAGCAGGGGTGGGGAACCTTTTTCCTCTCAAGGCCCATTTCAATTTTTTCTAAATCCTCCGAGGGCCGTACAAATTATTGACCTCTGCTTAAAAATACTAAAATTCATTCATTTGGCCTTTCTTTCAAACCTCTTAATAATCCAGATATCTCACCATGACTCGCGCATGCATGCACGGTTGTGGTATGACCACCACAACAGAAAGATATGGACACGAGATGTGTGCAAATGTATTTAGTTTCCTATCCATGTGGACATGATTTAAGTGGGGGGGACCTAACCTCCTCTAGGGGGGTCATGCTCTAGATTTGTTTTTTTAAATGTTGAAGTTAAAAGCATCAATCTGGTGCACTTTGAAAGCAACATTAGGAGCTCTATGGAAACATCTCAACACCCAGATGAAACAGAACTGGAAGCAGATTTACTTTTTGAATATTTTACAAATCACTCTCCTTTCAAACTGTGTTCTTCTTTATTAATAACAACTTTTTTACTGTCATATAGTATTTTATACCCGTTTACTTTATTCTCTTATTTTTGTATAACTATAATGATCATATAAAGATGTGCCTTTACCTCACTGGTTGTAGAAAAAGCTTCTTATATCCGTTAGCATAGCTAGCTAACCAGATGCTAATAACAACACAGTTATTGACTGTATGATCAGTATGACAGATGAACAGATGCCACTGGGCTTTCAACTAAAGACACAGCCACGCAGAAACTGCGGCATGTGTACGGCTCCTTGTGGGTACAGCAATTGTCAGAACTGCATCCCTGTCAGACGAGACATATACCACGTAATGACACGTTAGGCTCGTGTTGTGTTCAAGGACCCTGACCGTGGCCAGGAAAAACAGGCACTCGCTTGTTTAATTATTTTGCGGTCTAGATTTCTTACATTTTTAATTTTTTGCGAGTGTTTATAAATGACCTCGAGGGCCGTACCAAATGGTCTCACGACCCGGAGGTCGGAGGTTCCCCACCCCTGGTTTAAATGCTCTTAACTGAACATGGCAACTGTTTTTACTTGTTGTTATGTAACCATTCCCTTCGTTTCTAGCCATCAAGTGATTATTGAAATGTTTCTAAAATGCCTCAAGAGGTGGGATACAGCAACTGCAGTCGTTGTCTTTTTCCCCTGAACTCTTACATGTCTTTGCAGGAGGTGAAGATGTTCTCCACCAGCTCCACGTCGTTGAGGATCAGGGCGAGGCGCAGGGCTTCTGGGTGACGGTTGAACTTCCTGAAGATGTTCAGAGAAGATCTCAGCAGCGCAGAGTTCTCCGGCTCGGGAACGTAACTCACACAGCTGGAGGAGGAGGAGGAGGAGGAGGAGGAGGAGGAGGAGGAGGAGGAGGAGGAGGAGGAGGAGGAGGAGGAGGAGGAGGAGGAGGAGGAGGAGGAGGGAGAGAGAAGTCAACATGTCTGTAGTGGCTTAAAACGTTTCTAGAGCCACTTCCAACATACAGGGGTGTGATTTCAACGCACAACTAATCCAGACCGATAATCCATTTTGTCAAGATGAATCCATTTATTTTCCATTGCAGTATACATCTCTCCTTCTCAGTGTGTCTGCTGTGTGGTTGAACTGGTTTAAACTGGTCCAACACCAACCCCTTCCCCATAAACAGACATAATATAGCAACTGGGAGACCAAGGGGTGTCAACAAATATATTCGGGGGCGTAAACAACGAAGGTGAGTAGATAAATATTCAACAAATAATATCTGTAGGCCATGTATACTAATAAAACAAGACATGTTAAACAATAATAAACTCAGTTAAAGTTAAAAAGTAAAACAAGGTGTTTTCCCAACATACCTGGTGAGGTACAGGCACACTTTGCCGTAAGCGTTCTCATCGATGTAGTCCTCCAGCATCTCCAGCCTCTCGATCTCCATCAGCAGGTCGCAGGCCTCGTGCTCTGCATTGTGGGCCATGTTGTAGGGAACGATCTCCTTCACCAGCTTCAGCAGCGTCTCCTGCTGCGTTTTGTCGTTCTCCTCCACCTCCTGCCACTCCTTAGCCACCTCTCCGGACAAGTGTCTGGGGGACAGCAGACAGAGGGGAAAGGTTTTGTCGTCAACTATGGTCTCCACATACATTAAGATGTTATGTTTTTAAGACGAGTAAACATCCAATGACCTGCCCAGCTTCTGCATAAATGCTTTCTTCCCAATATCAGCCACACAAAATGCATACATTCTGTGTTCATAGAGGGCTGGGCAATTCACTGAATTACATTTTCAGTTAGAGTTTAGGCTTCTAACAATTGGATATATCTATAGGAATCATTAGTAGTCCTACCTACCTACCTACCTTCCTACTTTCCTTCCTTCCTAGAATCAATAGTAGGTTGTGGATTACAGTATATATATATATATATATATATATATAGCTGTGCAATTATAAATATATATATATATATATATAGCTGTGCAATTATAAATATATATATATTTATAATTGCACAGCTATACTTAGTGGACAACATGTATTTGTCTCCAAACAATACACTTAGGTCTTTATGAAAAACTGAAAATGCAACTGTTTTGAAGCTTGAAAGGTATCCACTGTTTGTATGATTTGTACAATTTAAACACTTTCACTTAAGATAATAATACAATAATTTGAAAGCTATCAACAGAACCAATATGTATTTGTATGGGTAGCGTCTCCTACTGATTTCGTCAGTGAATCCATTCAACACAACAAATACAATCCAGCTTCTCCAGTAGCCAATCTTAGCTGGAGATGAGGAGTCGTGTCTTACCGGACGTATTCATGTCCCCACGAGGCCAGCTCCTCCTGGGATCCCAGCAGGCGATACTTCAGACACTCCCTCTCCCCGCTCATGGTCATCGCCAGCACCGACACCACGTCTCCACAGAAACGCTGCAAACACAAACAGTTTAAACTTAAAGGTCCCCTATTATACTGTTGTTCATCAATATCTCACAGGTCTCAGATATATACAGAGCCTGTCTCTGATTGGCTGAAACACCAAACAGATCTTTGCAGCATTACCCATAATCCCCTCTGTTTCAGCCCTGTTTCCAAAGTGTTGATTCTCTGTCTGTTACTTTAGATGAAAATAAGGAGCCCCTCCCCACGCCCCTCTGAGAGATGTTTGGTTACAAAGAACTCAATGGTGCTCTAGGAGGAGATTCAGGTGAGAAGGTGGGGGGGGGGGGGGGGTTACCTGAAGAGGGGACACATGTTGATGTAGAAGAGACATGAAGAAGAGGGGACACATGTTGATGTAGAAGAGACATGAAGAAGAGGGGACACATGTTGATGTAGAAGAGACATGAAGAAGAGGGGACACATGTTGATGTAGAAGAGACATGGAGAAGAGGGGACACATGTTGATGTAGAAGAGACATGAAGAAGAGGGGACACATGTTGATGTAGAAGAGACATGGAGAAGAGGGGACACATGTTGATGTAGAAGAGACATGAAGAAGAGGGGACACATGTTGATGTAGAAGAGACATGAAGAAGAGGGGACACATGTTGATGTAGAAGAGACGTGAAGAAGAGGGGACACATGTTGATGTAGAAGAGACATGAAGAAGAGGGGACACATGTTGATGTAGAAGAGACATGAAGAAGAGGGGACACATGTTGATGTAGAAGAGACGTGAAGAAGAGGGGACACATGTTGATGTAGAAGAGACATGAAGAAGAGGGGACACATGTTGATGTAGAAGAGACATGAAGAAGAGGGGACACATGTTGATGTAGAAGAGACATGAAGAAGAGGATTTTGTATAATAGGTGACCTTGAACATGAGAATCAGAATTGTATTGCCAGGTAAGTTTACACATACAGGTAACTTGCTTTGGTGTTTGGTGGTGCCAACAAAAACAACATAAGGACATAAGTTTTAAGAGAAGGTCCAAAATATAACTATTATAAAAAGAAATGTGTTTTAGCATATCTACACACCGACGCCACATTCACTTTGGTGCATTCTGATTGGCGTAAAAACGAACATCATTACCACCGACGTCAATGTCGGACACCGTAATCTTCTCTGGTCCCCTCCCCAATCTGATCAATGATGACATGTATAGCCGCATGTCATGATTTCAGCGCTGGTTGTCTTGGTGGTGCCCAGCAAACAATGTGGGCTTCGTAAATAATTGGACAGCCTTCTGGGGAAAACCTGGTCTGATTAAGAGAGACGGCATTCATCCTACTTTGGAAGGTGCCGATCTCATTTCGGCAAACATCTCAGGGCTCTGTGGACTTAATCCATGACAAACTGGAGTTGAGAGCAGGAGGCGGAGTCGCAGTCTTACACGCTTCTCTGCGCTCTCTCCAGGGCAGTCATCCATAGTATCTAAAGCTTATACATAATATTTGCATTGACCTTTATATTATAAAACTATAAATTCAATTTCGGAACTGGTTTCGAAACCACATTGCGCTAACAATTATAATGCCAATATAGCTGATCAATGTAATGGTCACTACCTGTCTGACAGGTACATTTTATATAGATACTGTGTAGATACTATGTTTAACTATATTTTGATAAGACTTACATTTTTGCAATTTAATAATTGTTTGAAACCTCTGTTTTAATTAAATGTCCAATCTTTTGCCTATATAAAAACTCACCTCATTCTCTCCGTCTGGATTTCGCCAAGTATTAAATAACTAATGTAGCTGGTCATTTATAAAAGTGATATGAATACCTGTCTGACTGGAGAATTTTAGAGCTACCGTTAGCTATGTGTTACTATTTTGGTTGTATGTCTAAAAGGGTTTGAATTTCAACGTTTGTAAATTGTTTGAAACTAGTTTCTCTATGTGCAATATGTTTCCTATGGTGATTAACCTCAAAAGTTGTCAAGAAATGCATGAATTTCACAATTTTCCGGCACCACTTAGAGCCTCACCTTGTTCTCTCCGGCAGCCATGCCCTCATAGATCTCTTTCAGCTTGCCGTAGTGCGGGCGCAGGAATTTGAGGGGTTTGGGTACGGAGGTCATGGAGGTGGTGGAGGAGCGGATCAGTCTGCGCAGCTCCTCCAGAGCAGGGTGGTGCAGCTCTGTGTTCTTCTCCTGCAATCATACATACAGTTAATCGTTTGAACTGTTAGCGCTTTTACACCCTGACACACAAGGGTCGTTGTATCAGAAAGAAATAACAATACTTACAGCCAATCTCTCCACCATCATCTCTAGGTCCTCCTGTAACTGCTTGTCTTCCTCCGACTAAGAAGAAGTGAAGGAATAAAATGTGTTATTAATCCAAATTATTAAAACATTGACTTAGTGATATGAGAGTGATGCTCTTAGATGCTAGTTGATCATGTGGTGATGACAGTGGTAAATTGGGTTTACGTGGCACTACTTTTCTATATTGTTCCAGCATTTTGACAGCTGGTGTTGGTCCTTTCTGAACTGGATTGTAAACTATTTGGCATTCAAGTCAGTATGATAACCACCAGCAACCACTTAGCTGATACTCAAAGATGACGATCATGCATTTATCTAAGAGCTACCTAGCTTTAGAAGCTAATCAGGTAGAAATTCTATAGTACATTTCTAATGTTTCAGATACATTTAACAGCGAATGGTTGAAGTTAAAGTAACCTATTTATTACAAATTACAGAAGTGGGATATTTACTCTGTATTTATCTTGTACTTGAGTAAAAGTAGAAGTACTCAGGTCTTGTACTTCAGTAAACGTAGAAGTACTCAGATCTTGTACTTGAGTAAACGTAGAAGTACTCAGATCTTGTACTTGAGTAAAAGTAAAAGTACTCAGATCTTGTACTTGAGTAAAAGTAAAAGTACTCAGATCTTGTAATTGAGTAAAAGTAGAAGTACTCAGGTCTTGTACTTGAGTAAAAGTAGAAGTACTCAGATCTTGTACTTGAGTAAAAGTAAAAGTACTCAGATCTTGTAATTGAGTAGAAGTACTCAGGTCTTGTACTTGAGTAAACGTAGAAGTACTCAGATCTTGTACTTGAGTAAAAGTAAAAGTCCTCAAAATGTTCCTCAAGTGAAAGTAGAAAAGTATTATCATCAAAATATAGTGAAAGTAGCGACAGTAAAAGTAGTCATTGTGCAGATTGGTCCATTTCAGAATAATATATGATATGTTTAATAATGATTGATGCATTCATGAGTTTATCAAAGTTTTAATGACTTTGTAAACTGCAGAGTAGCTTGTTAATGTTGCTCAAGTAACTAAAGTCTTATTTAGGGGTTGAATGTGATTTAAAATCGAAATATACATTACATAAATGTAGTGGAGTAAAAGTGCACCATTTACCTCAGAGTCGTAAAGGAGTAGACGAAACCAATGAACTAAGATTGAACTAAAATCTACTAAGTGACTTTACACCTCTGGTTGTGAGAGTTTATTTGTGTTAGCTGCTGTGTCATACAGAGCGCTACCCAATGTTAAACACGGCTAAATTGCATTATGCTAGCACATCAGGCAACAATGCTAACGTTGATGACAGTACAGACAGCAGCGATAACAACTAGCAAGCTAACGTTAGCTAACCGGCTAGGCTAAAGCTAAGCTAACTGCTCGAGTTCGTCTTTACAACTTTTACGGAACGGGATTGTATAACGGTTCAAAGTTAAGGACGGTTTAATTGACATATTGTATTACATTTATAAACAGTATGTCATTGATTTATTTAGAAATGGAAATGGCCAAGGCCTTCTCAACCATGTTGTCAGAGCAGACAGTGACTAAGGCAAAATAACGTCTGTTAGCTCACGTTTTTTTATAAAAACACCACAGACTTACCAGTTCTTGCTCCTCTTTCTTGCCCTTATCCTTTCCGGAGGACTTCAGCCCCTTCTCCTTCTCCTTGTCCTTCTCATCGGTCTTTTCGGACGGCTTATTCTCTTTGTTTTTTGCTTCCTCCATAGTTGCGGATCTATGAAAAACTGTCGGCTAAAAGGAACTGAGGAGAGCTTGTTCTTCTGTGGTGTTAACGTGTTGTGATTTGAAGTCTACCGCCCCCTGCTGGTGGTGAGTGGAAGTGGTGGCATGCGGGTACTTCAAGTCCTGCAAAAGAAGGGGAACTTCGATTGGCACATTTCTACTATTTAGTTTAGTCTTAGGCACGGGAAAAAGGCATAGACTGTATATAAAGGTTCAGACCCTCACAGATCCTCTGTCAGAAAGCAGCACGGCCAAAACACTTTGCCTCGGATCACTTGCTGTCTCCTCTGGGTTCTGGTTCTGGTTCGGGGGTGTAGAACTGGAACGGGACACAAACAGGGACCCCGGTCAGAGCGGTGCTTAGAGGCACCGTTAGAGGGGGCTACCGTGGAGAAAGGGTGAGGAAACTCTGGAGGGGGGGAGGCAGAGGCGTCCACATGTGGAAGGACGTTCCAGGGGCGGTTCTAGGGGGGGCCAGTGCCACCCTAACACTGGCCAAAATTATGATTTATTACCAGTGTTGGGCAAGTTACTTTTAAAAAGTAACTAGTAATAGTTATAGTTACTGCTCTCAAAAAGTAACTAGTTACTTTATTAGTTACTAGATTGTAAAAGTAACTAGTAACAAGTTACTTTACTTTAAACATAATAACAATAAAAAGACAAGTGTTTGTGTTGTTCTGTGGCACAGTAAGAGAAAAGATAACTCCCCATCATTGTAGCATAATGGAAACATTAACATTATGGATAGATTACCGGCCCTCAAGCGAGTACTGCAAGACATAGCCCAAGAACGCAATGGTGAGAGATCTATTGAGGCACGTGGTCTGCTGGCACAGTTGGATCTAGAATTCATTGTGCATCTTGTAACACTCCGTAAAGTGTTTGCAGAAACAACATTTCTCTCTGAGATGTTACAGTCTTCATCCCTTGACCTTTCAAAGGCTGTGGATTTAGTTGGATCTTTAGTTCAGACATTGAATGACTTCAGCCAGGAGTCATTTTTTGATAACTTGTGGGATGAAGTGTTGAACATTTCTGAGCAATGTGATACTGCAATACAGCCAGCAGCAAAACGACAAAAACGACTGAGCTCTAAACTTGCTGAAAACTTCGTACTGACTACTGTTGGACAGAGGGAGACAGAACAAGATAAACACGGGTTTCGTACAGCCTTTTTCTACCCTGTCATTGATCAGATGCTCAATGAGCTTAATAGACGGGTTTCAAACACAAACTGTGACATGATGAATAGCATCCAAGCTCTTAACCCCAAAAGTGATGCATTTCTGAAGGAGACAACTCTGTTTTCATTTGCTCAGTTGTATGATGCAAATATTGAGGACTTGGGGCATGAGCTACATCAGTTCAGCAGAATTTTAGATAGGAACATACAGACTGGGATGCAGAGACCTGATAGTACAGTGGAGCTTGTTCAGTTCATTGAGCCTTATAAATAAGTGTTTTTTGAGCTCTTCAGACTCTGCAAAATAGCAGTCGCAATCCCAGTCAGTTCTGTTTCCTGTGAGCGTAGTTTTTCTACATTGAAGCTGGTCAAAACTTTTCTCAGATCCACCATAACTGATGAGAGACTGATCAATTTGGGTCTGCTTAGTATTGAGTCAAGGAGGTCAAAGGCTTTGAATCTTGACTTATTTGTTGATCGGTTTGCCAAAAATCACAAAGACCGCAGGATTTTGTTGCTGTAATGTGACATTTTGGGAAGGAAACTACAGCCTGGGATGCAGACACCCTTATGTAAAGTAGAGATGTAACTGTTCATTGTCTTTATTTTGATATGTAAATCTGTGTGTTTTCCAGATATCACTGTTTTATGTTTATTAGAAATGTGACGGAATAGACGAAACTGATTATTGCGCGTGCAGAACAGGTGTGCATTCTGTATTCAGTCTTCATGTTTGTTAAATAGCCTACGTGTCTGTGCTTATGGGAAATAATACATCTGAAATCTATGTTTTCTATCTATATCCATGTATTTTATTTCATTTAAAGTCAACATTTAAGATTTGTAGACTTTTACATGAAATCCTTTTCTGTGGATTTAAAAATGTATATTTCTGGTACTCTTGTTGCGTAAACTTGTTGATCGGTTTGCCAAAAACCGCAGGATTTTGTTGCTGTAATGTGAGATTTTGGGAAGGAAACAACAGCCTGGGATGCAGACACCCTTATGTAAAGTAGAGATGTAACTGTTCATTGCCTTTATTTTTATATAAATATGATATGGTGTTAGTGCAAAAATTGTACTATAACTTAAGCTGAAGCTAACAGTAATAACTATAAGATCTATCTGAAATAAATAAGTGTACTGAAAGAAATACTGTATAGCATTGTTTTCTTATGCCCAATTACTTCATACTATCTAGTTCTCTTTTTCGTCCTGCATTTATTGTGCCCCCCTCAGAAAATAACTGGCCCCCCAGTGGCCCCCCCAGTCAAATTGATCTAGAACCGCCACTGGGACGTTCAGGAGGTCAGCGGGGGACGACTCCTCAGAGGAACTCACCTCGATGGACTCTAAGGAATCTGAGGTTTCTTCTTCTCCATTGAGACACATCTGTTGGAGGGTAAAAATAAAATATTTAAATGAAGGTTTCAACCCCAAATCATCATTTCGGTGTCAATTAAAGAGGACATATAGTTGCAGGTTCATATTTAGTGTGAATGCACAGGATAAGGATTTCTATATAAAAGCCCCCCCCCCCCACACACAATACTACTACTACTAAAGTAGGCTACTACAACAACGACCACTACTTCTAATACAACTAAAACTACTACAACTGCTACTACAACTACAAATACCTTGAATTGGAATAAAAAAGGTGCCAGTACTCTAAATCAGCAACTGTTTCAAGTCCATTTATTTATAAAGCCCAAAAACAAGTACTTGGCTCAAAGTCATATAGTATATCAATGCTGGTGGGTTTGTCTCTTTACTGTATATTTTAGAAAGGCTCACTGTACTTAAACAAAATGAGATTAGAGGGGGTGCAGTGGTAAAATGCTATTTTTATAAGTGGGGAGTGGACCTGACACCCTCTAGGGGGGTCCGGGGGCATGCTCTTTTTTTAAAATATTGAAGTTAGAGGCATCAATCTGGTGCACTTTGAGAGCAAAATTAAGAGATATATGGATACCTCTCAGCAAGTTGTAGTAGTAGTAGTAGTAGTAGTAGTAGTAGTAGTAGTAGTAGTAGTAGTTGTATTAGTTGTATTAGTAATTGTATTAGTAGTTGTAGTAGTTGTAAGGCAAGGCAAGGCAAGGCAAGTTTATTTATATAGCACTTTTCAACACAAGGCAATTCAAAGTGCTTTACAAAAAATGAAAGAGATTAAGAAAATGGCATTAAAAAGAAAAGCTAATAAAATAAACATTAAAAGAAAAAATACATGGATAAAAGTTACAGTGCTGTCAATTAAACATTAAAAGAAAAAAGTACATGGATAAAAGTTACAGTGCAGTCTAAGATATGAATAGTTTAATTAAAAGCAGCGACAAAAACTGTATTAGTAGTTGTAGTAGTCTTAGTAGTAGTAGTTGTAGTAGTTGTTGTAGTAGTAGTTGTCGTATAGTTGTAGTAGTAGTAGTAGTAGTAGTTGTATTAGTAGTTGTAGTAGTTGTAGTAGTACTACTAGTCTACAACTACTACTACTACTACTACAACTACTGTTGGGTTCAGAATTCCAGAAAAGACAGACAACTTCTATGTTTAACTGTGGAAGTCTCTCCCAGCTCTGGCACCATCTTGTCATTTGTTTTGATGAAGCTTCAACAGAAAAGTGTAATCTTGGTTATACTGATTCCCAGCTATACGTGGGCGCGGAGCTAACCCAGGCGGCCAAGGCCATAGCCTCAATAACTCATTGTTTCTACAGTGCCTGCATCTGGCTTCTACTTTCTATTGCAAGCTAAAACTTTCTTCTGACTTGTCTCTTCGTTGGTATCTAACCCATCAGAACCTGGGATTAGTGATTGTGTCTATTTATTTTATAGTCATAGCAATCTCATGAGCACAATAAGCATATAATGTAATAATAAGAATCAGTCTTGTAATGTTATATAAAAATAGACTCCACACTACTACTACTACTACTACTACTACTACTACTACTACTACTACTACTACTACTACTACTACTACTACTACTACTACTACTAGCCTACTACTACTACTACTACTACTACTACTACTACTACTACTACTACTACTACTACTACTACTACTACTACTACTACTACTACTACTACTACTAGTACTTACAGTAAAAAACGACTGCACATTCAACTAGTAAATCAATCAGCTATTTCAGGACATTGAGGCTATACATTTACAGTGGAGGAAACAAGTATTTAACCTCCTTCAGATTTTGTAAGTTTACTTCTCCTCCTGGAACGAGTCAGAGTTTGATGAGCCCTCCCTCTTCTTCCTGCTCTCCAGCTCCACTCTGTATTTCCTGACTCATCCCCTTCAGATCCGCACTGAGGAGGAGGGGTGTAACCAACATGTGGGTAAAGTACAAGAGCTGATAGGCCACATGCACTGCTCACACACATGTTGTTCAGATAACCTAACACTACTTTCAGTTCTCAGGAAGTGAAACTCACACACTCGCTGCCAGAGAGAAGTGAAATGGCGCAGAAAGCAGTTCAGCTGGACCGGGAAGTCTTATCTTGTTGTTCGAACATCTGCTCTCGTCATGACGAGGTGATGAAGATATTCTGCCGCACTGATCAGCAGTGTATTTGTTATCTCTGCTCTGTGGACGAACACAAAGGCCACGACACGGTGTCAGCTGCAGCAGAGAGGACTGAGAGGCAGAGAGAGCTGGAGGGGAGTCGAGAAAACATCCAGCAGAGGATCCAGGACGGAGACAAGGAGGTGAAACTGCTTCAGCAGGAGGTGGAGGCCGTCAACGGCTCTGCTGATAAAGCAGTGGAGGACAGTGAGAAGACGTTCACTGAGCTGATCCGTCTCATGGAGAAGAGAAGCTCTGATGTGAAGCAGCAGCTCAGATCCCAGCAGAAGAGGGAAGTGAGTCGAGTCAGAGAGCTCCAGGAGAAGCTGGAGCAGGAGATGGCTGAGCTGAAGAGGAGAGACGCTGAGCTGCAGCTGCTGTCTCACACAGAGGATCACAACCAGTTTCTGCTCAGCTACCCCTCACTGCCAGCCCTCAGTGAAGCTACACACTCCTCCAGCATCAACATCCGTCCTCTGAGCTACTTTGAGGATGTGACGGCGGCCCTGTCAGCAGTCAGAGACAAACTACAGGACGTCCTGAGAGAGGAATGGACACACGTCTCACCGACTGAAGTGGAGGTTTTACTGTCAGCAGCAGAGCCCGCCACCAGAGCTGGGTTCTTAACACATTCACAGGAGATCACACTGGATCCAAACACAGCACACACACATCTGGTATTATCTGCCTCCTTTAGCTTCGCGGTGGTGACGGGAAGTCATGTGCCTGCATGCTGGTGAATGTGTAGTTGGATCATGTTTTAATTTGTTTTGTGGAAGATGTACTCACCACACTGCTGTGTTTGTTCCTTAGCCTCGTATGGAGCAGTACTTTAATCAGATGGAGAAAATCATAAAGGACAAGAAGACCAGCTTCAAGATCCGCTTCATGCTGCAGGACGTGCTGGACCTTCAACAGGTAAACACTATCACAACAAGAGTCGTTTTTATTATAGGCTCAGTTAGCTGAGTTTCTTCCCGGTAAGTGGGTATGACACATTAATAGGTTTTTAAATGTTAAGAAGGCCTGAGACACAGTTTCGTGAAAAAAAAGGTTGAACAGGTTAATGCAGGGGTTCCCAAACTTTCAGCCCGCGACCCCCAAAATAACAGTGCAGAGACCGGCGACCCCCTGTCAACGGGGTGGGGGGTGGGGGGGGGGGGAGGAGATATCTCCGGAATATCTCGCAATGGAGCGAGTTTAAATTTCACTTTCGATTGCATGATAGTGCAACACCTTCGTTTCAGGCAATCTGTTCTACAAAAACGTTTTTTAGGATTTCAAGAAGCGTAAAACAAACAATGGATGTGTTTTATGAACATTTATCCATGCTCAAATTAGAATTATATGTGTTACGAGTGAGATAGAGATTATTATCTAATATATGCATCTGATGAATCATTGCATGAAGTCTGTTGATGATCAGAGGCTGTTGTTGGGGCTGCATAAACGTTTTTTTATTTTATTTTTGTCGGCAGACCATGCAGGTCTCAGAGAGTTAAACTTGGGCCTGCCAGTTTCAACGCAATGTTTGCGTTTTATAAAATACTAACTTGACGGGAAAACGTGCGGTCCTCCAAGCAAACTCTAACCCATGCGTACGCACTAAGCACAAATACGGGAGAGACGAGAAACTGCGACACCGTTGGCAGAAGGAAGAATGGAGAGAAATATGTGGAAATAATACCATAAATAAAATGTTACCTCTCATTTATCATATATGAAGAATTCATTTTCACAAATTGATTAAAGCCAATCTTAAAATGATTTAACAAACGCCTGTTTGAGACTCCTCAGTGCACACAAAAACATAACTTGGATAAATAAATAAATACGGAAATGTTATTGATCACCCCTCGATTATGTTCTGTCAAGAAATATATTCTCATAAATGATGCGGTAAGCAGGAGGACAGCATTACGTCTAAACTGACGCCGTGTTGTCAGGGCCGCCCCTGGCCAACTTGGGGCCCCAAGCGACATTGTGAGATGAGGCCCCCCCAACCGACAGGAGTGAAAAAAAATGTTTTTGGAAACAAAGTAGGCTACTTTGCAAATATAATTCCTGTTTATTATTATTATCAACACTTTTTTATACAGTGAGGTAAATGGTAAATGTGCATGTATGTCGTTCAGTATGCGTTTACAGGTGAATACGTCTGCATTTCCTGCCAAATACTAGCCTCAAAAAGATTAAAATATAATTAATGCAAATAAACAACTTCTACTAATAATAATAATCATAATCAATTCAATAATATAAATACTATATTATTTTATTATAATATAGTTGTATAGTCAAGACAAAACATGCTTATGACATGCTCAAAAACTGATATTTCTTAAATCTGTATTCAAATGTAGTTCCCTCTGTCAGCAATGTATCAACAACTACACACACATTTCTATCAGTATTTCTCTGTGTTGTGGTTGATAGTGCTGTAGCGACGCGTCGACTTCAAAATATCGTCGACGACATATTTCCGCGTCGACGCGTCGCTACACACACGTGGGTCACCCAAAGCAACAAGCAGTTCGCAATCACACTTCAAACACAATGGAGACTGAAACGGCTACCACCTCCTCCTCACAGGATTGCGCACGAAGCCCCCAAACGAAAACATCTCGCCCTAGGTCTTCAAAAGCATGGGAATATTTTAAAGTTAGTCCAAAATGCAAAGATATTTATATATTTATATCTCACTGAGACTGCTGCATAGCCTAGCAGAAGCAGCAGCTAGCTGTGGTGGCTACCATTAGCAGCTAGCATTTGCTCTCCGATTTTTACATAAAATGGAATTATGGATTATAAATTCAATCATTTTTTTATACATAGACGTTAAAAACCTATGGATTCACCGATTCAGCCGCGTTTTTTCTCATTTTAATGCCATTGAACACGTCTTTTGATCAGATTGACAGCTACGGTGGTGAGACGATCTCCCTAGAAGCTCTGTGAAGGTACGTGTTGTGATGACTGTATTTGCTTCCCCTGTCGCGAGTCCGGATCACTCAGTGATGATACTATATACCTACATAATCTGTGGAGTCTCAGCTTTAATCGGATATCTTGTATGTGCAGCTACGATAAGTAATAAGGGTACTTTTATCTTGAGTTCTGTGCCAATGTCCGTTAGCATTTTTCGCTCAGGGGTCATTTAGATGCTTCTTATGAGACTTGTGTTTTGTTTTGGTAAACATGGTTTGTATCGTCAGTTAGCTGAGATTATTTCCGTTAATCTGGTATAACACATTAATAGGTTCTTAAATATTAAGATCCCCTGAGACACAGTATCGTGAAAAAAAATTTTTTTACATTACGTTTTTTTTACATTACGTTTTTTATGAATTGAACAACAGAAAAAATAATCGTTAGATTAGTCGACTAATCGATCAAATAATCGCCCGATTAATCGTTTTCAAAATAATCGTTTCCCCCCAGCACTAGTGGTTGACATGATGATGACTGTTAGGAGTTAAGGGGAGAGGCTGAGCGTCACCATGAAATGTGCAAATGGACATACAAATCAATATAAGGGGGAAAAATGCTCCATGTTTTTTAGGCTGTAAACTTTAACTGTTATGTAAGCCAACTAGACAGACAGTGTATCACTCTTCCTCCTGTACATTAGCAGATAAAAGGCATAACATACTTGAATGAATGTTAAATAAAGAATGCTGGAAATAACTGCATCTCCATTAGCCTATATGCTATGCAGAGACTACCTTCTTCATGTCGTGAATTGCAGCTGATGTTTTAATATGGCAATTGGCAATTTGACTTATACAACATTCGCAAGTTGTACATTTGACTCATACAATAACCCACCTTCGAGTGATGCTCTAGTTTCTTCAAGTTTTGTTTTTTTTCCCTCTAGCTTGCGCCGGACTGAAACTGTCTTTTCACCGACATCTCTTCACCTGCACTAGTGGCCGTATCAAAGCCGTGATTGGTCAGATGTCGATTCATTGCAACAGTGTCGGGTTACAGACGTGCTCCCCTTGTCACCTCTCACTCTTGCGTGTCAGCCGGGGGTGCGCGGAGAACTGAGCGGAGAACTGCGCACAGCAGCTGAGGCCCTCTGGGCAGGACCCCCTGCGCAAGGATGGGCCCCATGCAGCCTGTGTGATTGGCCTGTAGGGAGGGGCGGCCCTGCGTGTTGTATTTCTATAGGTTGTAGATACGAGCATGGTTTTATATAGCCTACTATCACGTGTAATCGTGTTTTATGTGGTTCGCCGCCTACTTGATAAGTAAAACACAGGAGGTATGGAAACTAAGAACACCATATGTGGTAAATTGTACAGCTAATATAACACAACACATTAGTTGTATTTCCTTTAACTGGTGGATTATGGATATAGAGTTGCTGATCGACAGCTGGGACACAAACCACCAACAATAATTCAGATCCAGTCGTCATGACTCCACACCGGGGGGATTCCCCGATCATTTCTTACAGTTTCTCATCAAGGGGGTGTCTCCTGTCCCCGGGACAAACACACTGCCTGAGGAAGGCTATGTGTATTATTTTTGTCATTAACCTTTTTCGGACCATTTATTTATTTTGGTGACGATCCGACCTTCATGCTGCTACTCTGGTTCAAACTGCATCCACCAAACAATATGATTTATCTCGACCTCTCCAAAATAACCAAAATCTGACACGGTGTGAGATGTCTTTTTTAGCTGTTCTCTCGTCATTTCCTGCGATCTTCTTCATAAAGTCAGTCAAAATGAATGAATGAATGGGCTTTTCTTTGACTATTTATAGGCAAATATGGGCGTTACGTGAAGCCCGCAAAAGCTGCACCGCATTTTGAGTCGTTTGTGATTTATAAAGGGAAACCGGCGTAGGAAGTGCCGTACGCACTTTCCTCGCCGGTACGCAATGTTCGGTGAATCGGAAAATGTCAGAAAATGTATAAACCTATTTTTCGGATTTCTACTACGTAAGCAACCTTCCCACGTGAATCCTACGCACAGCGTTATACATGAGGCCTTGGTATGAAAAGGTTTGAGAAACACTGCGCTAGTGGATTGTCAAAGGGGGAGCCTCGTTGCGGGGAAATTATACAGATGGCTAGTCCGCCCCTGAAAAATGTCTATGCACACGTTATTATTAATAATAAAAAAATGGATAACAAAAAATAATTAATTTTCAATTTTGTAATCATCTCGCGACCCCCACTTTGGGAACCCCCGCCTTAATGTGATCCAAGAACACTTTGTAACATGGTTATACGATTTGAAAATACCCAACTGCAATGCTTGTGATATTGCATGATTTAATCACAGTTTTAAAATGCACTAAACCATTTTTTGGGGGGGGGGGATAAAACAAATACCCATGTGGTTTTGTATTAAATAAATGCATGACAAACTGGTGAGAGAAATCAGGGTTTTTTTTCCCTTTATGATAACATGATTCCTGAATTATTGCCGTGAAGTCTGACAATTTTACGACTTGTCCGCTACCTCCCACTTCTCTGCAACTTCAAGAAACCTAAAGAATGGGTGGAGAACATTTGTCATATTGTGCCGTTACGAGGTAGTGATGTTTCTTGCTGATGTCTCCAGTCAGTGCAATACATGCAGCTTGTGCAAAATCCGCTGCATTTTCACTGCCATGCCATTCTTAGCCCAGCATTTGCGCTAGAATTACAGGAGGGAGTTGCGTTCTTGTTAATGTGATTATCTTGCGTGAATAATTTGTCTAACATGTTAATATTTCTAGATATATCGCAAGAGTTAACACGTCACGGTTGACAGCCCTAATACTTAGCCCTCATCAAATATTGTGCACTCAGCAATTTGAATATTGCAATATTCCATAATGCACTTTAAATAACATTTCAAGTAATTGTAATTTTTGTCGCCCTTGAATGAATTAGAAATCTGCCGCTAGATATACAGAAGGGAGTTGAATTCAAACTTGTTAATGTTTTAATGTTTCTAGATGTATCGCCAGAGTGAACACGTCATCATTGACAGCCCTAATACTTAGCCCTCATCAAATATTGTGCACTCAGCAATTTGAATATTGCAATATTCCATAATGCACTTTAAATAACATTTCAAGTAATTGTAATTTTTGTCGCCCTTGAATGAATTAGAAATCTGCCGCTAGATATACAGAAGGGAGTTGAATTCGAACTTGTTAATGTTTTAATGTTTCTAGATGTATCGCCAGAGTGAACACGTGATCATTGACAGCCCCAATACTTAGCCCTCATCAAATATCGTGCTCATTTTGATGCAATAACCCAAAATCCGATGGAAAAATGTAATAGAAAAATGTTGAGAGAGCCTTTGCAATGCTAAATTCAGGGTTGTCCTAATAAATATGTCATTTAGTACCACTCTTTTCCTGTAGAATAACCTTTGACTTAGGACAGAGAGGAATCTAACCTCAACCCTCTGTATCCTCTTAGCTTTTTATCTATTGAAGGTTATTATGGAGCTTTTGCCCAATAATGCTAAATAAAAACTGCCTTCGCCAGCTTTAAGAGTGACTAGGATGTGGATGTTTTCATCAGTTACTCCCATGAACACCTTAGTCCCAATAGTGTTAATTTGTCAGCATTAACACTACTAAATGCCTATTGAATCATCGGTCAAAATTAGAGATACTTCAGTTCAATTGAGTTAATGTATTTAATGTTTTTTTAACTTGTTGCATATGAATGGATATGACAAGTTACAAAGACTAACGGTTCCTGGGTTGTCCAACAGATGGCGCCTGTTGCTTCTCCAACAGAAGAGGCATTGACTCCTCCCCCTCCCACAGAAAATGTGCTGACTCCTCCCCCTTCCACAGCAGAGGCATTGACTCCTCCCCCTTCCACAGCAGAAGAGGAATTGACTCCTCCCCCTGCCACAGAAGAGGATAGGGAGGAAACTGAAACTCCGCCTCCTCCACAGACACTCCCCCCTGCCCTGGTAGAAGCTACTATGCAAGGTAAGTTTATAGTTTTATATATAGGTTAAAAAAAACTTTCGTTTTAATGCAGCCTATCCTGAGATAATACTTTATTTTGAAATGTTCTTTTAGTTACAATAAAGACATACACAATATACAGTAAGTAGGTACCGAAACCTTTACGTTGCGTACAAGAGAAAGTAAAAAAAAAGCTGGGTATTACATTGACAATTCCTGAGAATAGTCTAAAGCTGCCAGTCGACATTATCGTAGACCTAAGGGTAACCCACTACCAACAAATATATATATATATATCCTGAGATCCTTTAACCGTGCCTTATCATTTCACTTTTAGCTGCAGCCAGTATTTTATCGCTTATTAAAATGTGCTATACAAATAAACTAACCTTATAGGGAAGCACCAATTTCTCAGCCAATACGAGAATGACTCTTTACGGCCCGTCCACACAGCGGCGTGCGTTGAAGCTTCCAACGCTTCTGCCCATTCACTTTGAATGGGGTGACGTCACTTTTAGCCGAACTGCATTTTGGGAAGCGACGTGGAGCGTTCCTCCTGAGCCTGAACCAACCCCCGTTCCAGAGACGAAGCCCCCCGTCGTCTCCACTCCTGCCCCAGAGGATCCGGATATGACCTGGGAGGACAAGGAGGACAAAGAGGGCAAGATGGACGCTGAAAACACCAAGCCGGATCCCAACAACCCTGACAAGAAGTACCAGTACAAAGAGGGTGGGTCTCTGAAACTTGAGCGGCCATCTCTCATCAGCTACGTTTGTGTTTGCTTTGTTAAACACCTGGGAGTGGCGTGTGTTACCTGACTGCTCAGTGGAAAATGATAGTTATGTGATGGTCGAGCATGATGTATCAAATCAAATCAAGTTTTATTTATATAGCACATTTATAAACGATTTTTGGTCGAGCCAAAGTGCTGTACATATAATAAAAATAGGCTACAGTAGAGACACTTTACAGCAAATACAACAGCACAGATTGTTCAGAATATCAGTATGAGAAAAACGACACCCTCTATCCTTAGACCCTCTGTCCTTAGACCCTCACATCGTACAAGGAAACACTTCCAGAGAAAACCCACAGTTTAAGGGAAAAAATGGGAGAAACCTCAGGGAGAGCAACAGAGGAGGGATCCCTCTCCCAGGACGGACAGACGTGCAATAGATGCCGTGTGTAAATCAAAGAGATAATACATTTTACAGCATATAGACCGAATGTTAGGAAATGCATGTGTCTGTAATAAGAAGATGAATCCACGAGGATGTCAGCTACAATCCTGTGGAAGCCATCAGGGAAGCAGCATGACGAGACCCAAGGCAGGACCGCAGCGCAGAGACAGGTTCAGCCACGACCCGAAGTCCACGACTTAATCCAGAACTCAGGATAGAGGATCCAAGACACAGGACTACAGCAAGAGGATCAGCCTCGACTCCGGATCCCGGCGTAGATATAGATACAAAACAAGAACAAAGATTTGGCTGGGTTAATCGGAACAAGAGAATACACAGACACAGACAGAGAGGGAAAAGGTCATTGGATAAATTCTTGATAACCCTCTAGAAAGATCTCATGAACTTCCCCACTCAATCTATCAAGACCCGAGCAGTTCTAGATATAGGATAAGAAACAGAGAACAAATGTTTGAACAATAAGCTCAAGAAAGAGAAGCTTGAACAAGAGGGATTTAAGTTAAAGTCATGACTAGGGTTGCAAACGTTCGGTAAATGTCCAAATTAGGCTTGATAGATAGATTGTGGTGAATTTTGCAAATTATTTGATATTTTTTCAGTACATTTTGACTTCACAATGCTCTAGAGTTATAGGACACATTTTGATCTTAATCTGCAAAAACAAGCTGTGTAGGATTTTGAAAAGTCAATGTTATGAATGAAGTATTGGCTACGGTCCTAGTTAGTAATACAAATGTCAGCGCTTTTATCCGGTGCTTAAAGACACTTTACAATGGTAAAAAGATACACATTTGAATTAGAAATCAAGCTTATAAAACAACATAAGAACACATCAATAATCACACATTAAAAGCCAGTCTGAAAAAGGTGAGTTTTGAACAGTGGTGGTTGTTGCGTTGTGGGAGTGAGTTTCAGATGTTTTCAATAAACGAATGTTCTGGTAATCTTTCTGTTTTGGTTTCTCTTTTAGAAAATTGGAAGCCGATCGACCCAGAGCAGAAGAAGCACTACGACAGAAAGTTTCTTCTGGGTTTCCAGTTCATGTCCGTCTGCATGAACAAGCCCGAGGGTCTGCCAGCCATCAGTGATGTCGTCCTGGACCAGGTGCAAACCCCTCGCAATAAAACACATACACACAGTGTTGCATAGTTTCTCCTATGTCGATGATATGTAAAACCATGGAGGCAGTTAGGGATGGGAACGATTAATCGAATATTCGAAGTTATTCAGGTAGCGAATATGAGTTATGAATATTTTAATTTGTTTTGCCTAAGTTGATTACATATTATCAAATGGAATAATTCAATGTATACGACAGTGCCATAGCTAAGTGTGTTAGGTCTAAAGGTGTGTTTTGCTCCGCTCACCGGCCCCTCACAGCGGGCAGAGCTGCAGGTGCTGATCTCTCTCTCTCTCTCTCTCTCTCTCTCTCGCGTCCGGTTATACTTCACTCGCGTTTATGTCCAAATCCATCAGATCTAGCTAGTTCTAGCTAATGATATGGCTGCTGCCCCTCCCTACTCGCAGACCACGCAGACTCAAACCTCATCTTATGCCCAAATTCCAGCGGAGAGGGTCTTCTCTACAGCTGGTCTGACTGTGAATCGTCTCCGCACCCGCCTCTCCCCTGAGTAGACATGCTCATATTCTTAAACAACAATGAGTATTGAATAGCTGCATTAATCGGTTAACCGTTTTTTTGGTGGTCGAATATACATTTGCTTTCAAATTCCCATCCCTAGAGGCAGTAAATGTGATGGGAGGTTATGCTTTTGAACAAATACCCGTGTGGTTTCGTAATAAAGAAATGGATAGTGTGACGGAGTTCTATTTGTCCGTTTGAAAACATAGGCTTAGTCGGTTGATTTAAGCTCCAAAACTTTATTTATAACGGCAACAAAACAAATATACTGTTTGATAAAAGTGAAACAGTATAACTTAAATAACAAAATCAAAGTTACCAAATTAGGTTGTCTATCCCTCATGGAGTAAACACATTCTAGCTGTTAGCCAACACCGTCCCTTATGAACCCATAGCCCCTCCCCACAGGCTTACCGTCAACAGGTTACACAATTCATTCAAAAACACTTAATTTTAACCCCTCAAACATGAGAAAAACTATCCGACCCAAACATAAACAGGTTAACTAACACAATCATCCCCCATCATTAATAAACGCAAAATAAATAATACATTGCATGGTTCATGCAGGGGCGGATCTACGGGGGGGCAAGGGGGGGCAGCTGCCCCCCCCACTGTAGAGCCTTGCCCCCCCAGCTGCCCCCTAACTTTTGTTTCCCTAAAACTGTACTAAAACAAACCTACACTATTTCCACAAGCTTCTCAAGCAACAAAACAAGCATTACATTAGTTAAAAGCAGTGCTGGAATTGGGCCGGTACTCACCGGTACGCAGTACCGGCACTTCTGGTTCTGACCCATGGAGTACCGGCACTTCTTGCTCAGTACCGGCATGCTGGCGGTACTCCGGTACTCATGCACCGTGCCAGTACTCAACACTCTCCCGCCGTTCTTATTATACATCCATATATATATATACAGCCGCCCGGTACTCAGTAGATGCGTCATGAGGTGCCGAACGGACATTCTCATCGCTCTAACCGCTGGAGTTTCACAGCGGCTGTCAGCTGTTTACTCCTGTCATTCAAACAGAACGGAGAGGGGGCGGGGCTTATCTTCTCCATGTAAATACTGTGGTGGAAACGACTATGTCAAAATTAACCTATTTGACCGTGATTTAATAGTAATACACGTTTCAAAATAATAATAATAATAATGCCGAAGTAACAACATACTGAAAACTGTTAGTAAAACCATGTTTTAATGCTTTACAATTTACATACCTAGATGCACGTGTGTTGTGTTTATGCAGTGCAACTCCCACCCAGTGGGTGGCTATGTAGAGTGATAGAACAGAGCAGGCACGCCCCCGAGAGAAGGAAAGCAAGTCATGTCACAAATTAGCATTTCTAAAATGTTAGCGTGGATTAATAAAAGTGCAAAAAGACAGCGGTTGTCGCCGGAAGAAACTTCAAATACAGAGAATGCTGTGCCTGTGTTGGAAATTGTGTCTGATGGGGAGCTTTCTTTGGTTGATCCTCCTGCTCCAAGTTCTAGTGCATTAGCATTAGCACTAGCTCCGCCGCCTCCTCCAGAGCCTTTAACGTTAGCTGCTGCTGGCGCAACTGCCACCACCAACACCGGGCAAAGCGATGCACCTGACTGCTGGACAACGGACCAGGTGCAATATTTTTGCAAGACCAATGCATGGCTCCTTCTTAAAGATAAGAAGCTAGGATGTCGGATATGCAGAGATGTCAAATCTTTGGGAATACACACTGGACAAGGACTGAAACTGTCAACTGAATGGGGTGAGTGTGCAGTGTCTCATTTCGGTGTTGACAAGGGCAAACAACAAGCTAGCCTGAGAAAAAAAATCAAAGAACATAAAGAATCACAAGCCCATGTAAAAGCTGCTGACATCCTTACATCTGCTTCACGTGAAACTATTCAACATCAAGTGCAGTCTATGCATAAATCTGAATTAGACACCACTATCAGAGTTTTTCGAACGGCATATAAAATTGGCAAACATAGCCGGCCATTCACAGACATGCCAATTGATTTGAATGTACAGAAACTGAATGGGCTGAACGTGGGCAGGGTTTTGCACTCCAATAAAACCTGTGGCGAAATCATCGACCACATAGCTCATGAGCTGAAGAAAAAAAATGGCAAAAGACATTACAGAAAACCAAAGAAAACTCTGTGTTTTGGTCAATGAATCTACCACTATTAGTGGTAAAACGGTGCTTGTTGTGTGTCTACGCTCAGCATTAGCTGATGCTGAGCCCGAAACGTTTTTTTGGGAGCTGATCGAGTTGGATGGAACAACGGCTGATGACATCACAAGATTTTAACGAGGACTTTTTAGGTCAGTGTTTTGTTTCTTTTGCATGTGATGGGGCTTCAGTCATGCTAGGGAAGAGAACAGGCGTTGCTACCCAGTTGTGTAGTAAATTCCCAAGCCTGTTTGTGTGGCACTGCTCCAATCATCGTCTAGAGCTGGCAGTTGGGGATGTGGTCAAGGAGGTCTCAGGGCTCAATCATTTCCAGATCTTTTTTGACAAACTCTATTCCTTGTTCCATGCCTCCCCCAAAAATCAGAGGCAGTTAGCGCAGTGTGCGCAAGCAGTCGGACAGCGTCTCCTGGTGATAGGGCGTGTTTTGTCCATCCGCTGGGTGGCTTCAAGTGAAAGGAGCGTCAGAGCAGTCTGGGAAAACTACCGAGTGCTTCATGATCACTTCACAAATGCTGCAAACGACACGAGCAGGGATTCCAGAGACAGAGCAAAGTACAAGGGCCTGGATGATGTGCTCACATCTGCAACGTTTGTCAGCAATCTGGGACTGACGTACGATGCGCTCACAGAGCTCAGCGACCTCTCTCGGCAACTCCAAAAAAGAGAGATGACACTGCCTACAGCAGATAGGCTCTTAACTCGAGAAATACGAGTTTTTGAATCCATGGTCACCATGCCTGGCCCACACATGACTACAGTTCATACAGCTCTAGCTGAGAAGTCCTTCAAGGGTGTTGCCCTGCGTGAGAATGGCAGGCTTGTACAGATTCATGCAGGTCAGTTTTTCCGCAGTATGGTAGAGAATCTGAGACACAGAATGACTTCCACAACCTCCTCTCATGTCAGCACAAGAGAAATCCCATTACATGGCCGGGAGGCCCGGGACAATCAGCTAATCCAGGACATGAAAGTTATCCATCCTGGAAGTTGGCCTGAAGAGGAGTTAGACGTACAGTATGGGGACGTAGAGGTGCTACGTTTGTGCGAAGTGCTGAAAGTGGACAGAAGAGAGACTGTTCAGGGCTTTCGCGAATACAAGGAAACCAGGGCATCCCGTACACCTGCTGCCATGGAACCTCTACTGAAAGCAGTCCGAACCATCGCTGTCTCCACTAGTGAGTGTGAGCGGGCATTCAGCTGCATGAACGATATCCTTACTGCAAAAAGGAATGCTCTCTCTGTCAGCCGACTGTCCAGCCTGGTTTTCATTAAATGTAATGGACCATCACTAGGACAGTTCAATCCGGAACAGTATGTGAGGTCCTGGCTGGCAAAGGGAAGGAGAAGTGCTGATGAAAGAGCCTGTCCAGCTCCAGCCCCTGATACTGATGTCCCCAAGGCCTTCTGGAGCCTTTTCTAACAATGTGAAGTATATTGCAAAGCAGCTTACCCAGTGAGAAGACTTTTGGCATAATGTGCCGATTTGTACAGATCCTGGAGATAGAAGGACTTCAGACCAACCAGGGAGTTATCTGATCAGCTTGGTGTTCAATGTAACTCTTTACCATGGCTCAGACTTTGTTACTTGCAGTTACAGTTTCTCATTTTAGATTGTGCAAATTTTGCATTTGTTTTTACATGTTCTTTGTTCATGCTCTTTATCATTTTTCTGAGTTGGAAAGTTAGATTGCATCATAGTTTACTTTATACATATTTGTATTCTTCAGTGGTGAAGTATATTGCAAAGCAGCTCAGCCATATGAGAAGACTTTTGGCACTTTTTCGTTTTTCATTTTCTGAGTTGGAAAGTTAGATTGCATTCAAAATGTACAGAAATACTTAATTTTGTTAAAGCTTTTTATAAAAAATGCTTCTGACCAGAGCTTTGTTTCCTTGTCATTAATGTTGAACACCACCAGAGGGGCTCTCACCTGAAAGGTCTCTGCTTCATGTGTCTTCAGCAGAAGATCTAGACTTTGATTGCTATATTTTCAGTTAATATTGACCTTACTGAGCTTTAGCCATATCCGCTGCCTATCATAAAAAATGTTAAGTACAGTGAACCTTTCTAAAATATACAGTAGTAAAGAGACAAACCCACCAGCATTATAGTAGCCAAATTCTTGTTTGTGGGCTGTATATATAAAATTGACTTGAAAAAGTTGCTGATTTTAGAGTACTGGCACCTTTTTCATTCCAATTCAAGCACTGGTTAAAAGTGAATCATTTTAAATATAATTTTAGGCCCGTTAAAAACGCAGCTACGGCCCTGCATTAAACTGCGGAGCGGCGTTCACACAGACCGCAGCTCACACCGCTGCAGAGAGGGAGTGAGCTGTCCCAGCACCTATGGATCAGCTTCCCATGGGAGCATTTCCCTTTCCACTAGTTTTGTTTTTACTAAGGACGAGAGCTTGAAACTAAATATGAATAAAACGCTGCCGTTTGAATCGATAGCGTTTAACAGACGGGCGCTGTTTGGGGCGTTACGTTACAAAATACTACGCAGACAGCGTTAGCTGGGAGATCGATCACTTTGCTAAACTACGCGGTAGCCTACTATTAATTCCACGTAAACTACACATCACAGCAATGAGGCCAGATCAATGAAACCAGGATACATCTTTTACCGTAAAAACTGGATCCAAACACAGCTGCCTGTGTGCGCTTGATCAATACTTTCTGATGTTATATGATATGCTACATATTAGCTAGGCTACATGGCCCTAACGCGTAAAGTTATACAAGCATTTGTACCAGTGCTTTTCACAAGTAGACTCTTGCAGGCCAGAGTATAGGAGTGATTCAACAACAACACAAAGACATATGAGAAGTGATCAGGACGAACAGAAAGACGAAAAGGAAAAGAGAGTTTACTGAAGAGACCAGGAGGGTCAGAGCAGGAGGAAGAGGAGGAGATGAAGAGACCAGGAGGGTCAGAGCAGGAGGAAGAGGAGGAGATGAAGAGACCAGGAGGGTCAGAGCAGGAGGAGGAGATGAAGACATTAATGAAGAAGAAGAAATGTATGTGAGGAATAAAGATGAAGTATCAGAAAGAGGGCCAGAGGCAGGGATCAGGAGGCAGATGAAACTCCAGCTGGACCACATGGTATGTTCTTATTCTCCTTACATATTCCATCACAGCAGCACAATCTAGCAGCAGGGGCGGCGCCAGGGGGGAGCTAGGAGGTGCTGAAGCACCCCCCAGGATTGCCAAAGCACCCCCTAAGCACCCCCAATAAATAGGTTTTTTTTTCTTTTTTTCCCCGAAAATTATTATTATTTTTATTAAATTAAATCAGAAGAATTATTGATTACATCAATGCAAATGTGAAACAAATAAATGTTTGACCAAAAACATAAAGCCAACACAGGTGATATGATTAGGCCAATGGCCAGCACCCATTCGATTTTTGACCTACCCATAGGGTAAATTACTTTGTGACACTTGAGTGACTTCCTGTTAGCTGGAGCCCCAAATGATTTGCTAACAGCAAAGTGACAAATGGATAGTTTTTTAGTCCTTAAACGTCCACGTGTGGACACTCAATCAAAACCACCTGAAAGCGAGAGGGATTCTGCACATAATAGGCCTCGTGAGTACAAGTAGCTTACTTCTGGTTCTGTTTCATTCAAGCTCTGCTCTGTGTGTGTGTGTGTGTGGCACGAGCCATTTTGTGTGCGTGCGCAAGCGAGCGAGAGAGAGAGCTCGCGCACCGGTGGTATCTACCGGAGATCGTTGTGGTTAGCATCTGGTGCTAGCTAGCCAAGCTAACGGATATAAAGAGCTTTTTCAACAACAAGGTGGAGGGAGAACTCTCTCCTGTCAGACGGAGAGTCTCAGATAACCTCAGCTCAGGTGAAGGACTCTCAGTGTTTAGTTAACTTTAGTCTAGTTATCTCAGTGGGTCTCAAACGGTTTGTTTTAAAAGGGGAGTGATTTGTAAAATATCTATAAAGAAATAGAAAATCTGTTTACAGTTCTGTTTCATATGTATGTTGAGAGATACTGTATATCCATAGATCTCTTCATTTTGGCTCTCAAAGTGCACCAGATTGATGCTTTTAACTTCAATATTTAAAAATAAATCTTCCCACTAGAGGAGGTGAGGTCCACTCCCCACTTGTAAAAATAGCACTTTACCCCTGCTTACACCTATATGCCGTGAGCTGATTACCGAGCCTTCATTGTAACAGTCGCGGGCACACTGTGTGTGTGTGTGGGGAGTGTTGCAGTAGAAAATTCAACTGTAGCGCTGGTTCATTAATGGGAAACCCTTAATGTTTGAGCACCCTCTATGAAACGTCAAGCTACCCCACAGCACCCCCTAGAGAAAATCTCTGGCGCCGCCACTGTCTAGCAGCTCTTAGTATTGACAAATATTGATTGAAATGTGTTGCTGCACAGGTCACCTTCAGCTCTCTGAAGAGATGAGTGATGTCGTTTGTCAATCTTAATCTGAAAATACAAAAACTGAAATATAGGTAAGAGAAGAAACGGACACTTTTGTGATGGAATTCCCTCAATGCAGATCACACATGGACTGATCCATTATTTTAATAGGAGGGTAAATGGTATGGCGTGACGGGGTTGAAACTAACTGAGGGACAATATTGCAATTTCATAGATAATTCAAGTATTTTTTCAGAATTGATTTTTGATCAGTTAAAGTTGACAAGCATATGATTATATTAGCAGCAACATTTTGGGATAATTGGCCATTTTGATTGGTTTGATATTAAATTCGTATGTAATAATGCTTAGTGAGGACATGCAAATATGTCTAATACTAAGAAAACCAATTTTTTAAAAACAAAATATATATTTAGTTTTACATTGTAATGCAAAAAAAACCTGTTCCATTAATTCATTGCTTTAAAATACATTTTGTAGTTTCCTTTCATTTAAAATGGTTGAGGTAAGCTTGGGGGACTCAAAGGGCACCCGATTGTTTGTCTGAACACCTTGTTTCTCTTGTGCATTAAGAACACTTGTGTTAGGGCATGAATTAACAATAAATAGGTTATATACAGTATAAAATACCACGTAGTGTCCGCCCTCCCATGCCACCCTGGCATGACCTCTTGCCCCCCCTTTGCCCCCCCATTTAAAATGTTCTAGAACCGCCACTGGGTTCACGACATCCTAAACCACGGAAGTGATGCGCCTCTGTCTTTTCCACATTCCCCTTTGCTGGGGAAACCGCCCGTCACGTAAGTATCGTGTACTATAGTTAAAGTATGAATCACAAGCGTGCACTCATGGTCGCGCTACAGAAAGGGAGAGGGGAGAAAGGGACGTTTAGTGATGATTGAATCTTATTTATTGACGAACGGAAGAGAGCGGGAAATGTTTGTTGTGTGCCGCCGGCTGTCAGTGGCGGAGTCAGTTACTCTGTGATCCGCTCCGTCACACATAGCGAACCGGTGAGAGAAATCAGGGGTTTATGAAACCATTATTCCTGAATTATTGGCATGAAGTCTGACAATATACCAATAAAGCATGGACAAAGATGCCTTGATGACCCTACTCTGACAATAAAACACTATGGAAGGGCTTTAGACACAATATAAAGCAGGATATCGTTACATTAAGATCCTGGAGAAAATCTCAATCGGTTTTTACTTCTTTTTTCAGGCAAACAAGGCCCCTCTGCGCCAACTGGACCCCAGTCGTATGAAAGAAATGATCTCTGGCCCCGACTTCACGCCTTCCTTCGCTAACCTCGGCAGACCTAACATGGGAGGAGGAGGTGGTGGAGGAAGAGAAGGAAGAGATGGAAGAGATGGAAGGGAAGGAGGAGGAGGAAGAGAAGAAAGGAGAGGACCTGTAAGTTTTCTGAACCTGTTCAGCCCTGAGCCTGTTTTTCAGGCCTCAGGCTCGAAAATGACATTCCCAGAACAAATGACCATATCTTCTAAAAGGCTTAAATTAATAATCTTTTCTCTCAAAGCAATGATAAACCTGTGAGTTGGATGTAGAAAAGTCAGAATCAATATAGAATGTTTTTATTTTAAAGTAAATTCAGATTGAACATAATAAAAAAATGTAAATTATTGTGTCCGTCCGGAAAAAAAACATTACTTATAGTGAAAACCACCCTTGAATGATGGGGTAGACTAAAAGCTTTAGGAATCCAAAGTATAACATATAATAAGTACCCTGTATCAAGATTGATGCAAAACAAGTGACGTTTTATCTTTTTTTAGAGGTTTAGCAACAAAAAAATGTATGGGGTCATTTGGGTGCACTTTCCATATCTCTGGAGTTGCGTTCTTGTTAATGTGATTATCTTGCGTGAATTATTTTTATATTAGTTAATATTTCTAGTTATAAAACGGACACGTCAAATCACGCAATCTGATTGGTTCTTAGCCGTGATATAATCAGCGTATACCACGGGTAGAATTGTAGTTACTTTTCACAACAAGTCAGTATCCCTCCGCGTCTGAGAAAAACTGTATACAGTTGGGCTGAAAAGCAAACTGGCACAAGAAAGCAGCGGAGAAGTAACGGGGCAGAAACCTTCCTTTTTACGCAGCGGTCCAGACATATCAATCAATCAATCAATCAATGTTTATTTATATAGCCCAATATCACAAATGTTACATTTGTCTCAGTGGACTTTACAGTTTGTACAAAATATCAGTATGACAATACGACACCCTCTGTCCTTAGACCCTCACATCGTACAAGGAAAAACTTCCGAAGAAAACCCACAGTTTAAAGGGAAAAATGGGAGAAACCTCAGGGAGAGCAACAGAGGAGGGATCCCTCTCCCAGGACGGACAGACGTGCAATAGATGCCGTGTGTAAATTGAAAAGATAATACATTTGCAACATAGGTAGTCCAAATGTTTGGAAATGCATGTGTGTATAATAGGAAGATGAATCCACTAGGATATCCATCCAGGACCTATGATCCAGGACCACAGCCACGACTCAAGATCCAGGACAGAGGAGCGCAGGATCATCCATGACTCCGGATCCCGGCGTATACAGACACCAAAAAGAAAGACATTTGGGGAAGCTGGGTTAATCGGAACATGAGAGTACACAGGTATAGACAGAGAGAAGGAAGAAGTAAGATGTCCCCCGACAAACTAAGCCTATATCAGCAAAACTAGGGGCTGAATCTAATCAGCCCTAACTATAAGCTTTATCAAAAAGGAAGGTCTTAAGCGCACTCTTAAAAACGGATAGGGTGTCTGCCGCCCGAACACAAACTGGAAGCTGATTCCACAAATGTGGAGCTTGATAAGAAAAGGCTCTGGCTCCCATTGTACTTTTAGAGACTCTAGGAACAACCAACAACCCTGCATTCTTGGAACGCAATGCCCTAGTAGGACAGTAGGGTATAATGAGTTCTTTAAGGTAAGATGGCGCCTGCCCATTAAGGGCTTTGTAGGCGAGAAGAAGAATTTTAAATTCTATCCTGTGTTCTATAGGGAGCCAGTGTAAGGCAGCCAGAACAGGAGTAATGTGGTCCCTTTTCCTAACTCTGGTTAGTACACGAGCTGCAGCATTTTGAATCAGCTGAAGCGACTTGACTGACTTCTTGGTACACCCTGATAATAAAGAGTTACAATAATCCAGCCTTGAAGTAACAAATGCATGGACTAGTTTCTCTGCATCGTTTTGAGGCAAGATATGCCTGATTTTTGCAATGTTACGTAGATGGAAGTAGGCGGTCCTTGAAATTGATTTTATGTGGGCGTTAAAGGATAAATCCTGATCAAATATAACACCAAGATTCCTTACAGTCTCACTGGAGGCCAAATTAATGCCATCCATGGTTAATATATCCTTAGATAATTTGTTTCGTAGATTCTTCGGGCCAAGTACAATAACTTCAGTTTTGGTCGTGTTTAACATCAAAAAGTTTAAGGTCATCCACGTTTTTAAGTCCTTAAGGCAGTCTTGAATTTTATTTAGATGATTAATTTCATCAGGCTTGATTGATAAATATAGTTGAGTATCATCCGCATAACAATGAAAATGTACAGAATGATTCCTTATAATATTGCCTAACGGAAGCATATATAATGTGAACAAAATAGGTCCGAGCACTGAGCCCTGTGGCACTCCATGGCTAACTTTGGTTTGCGTGGAAGATTCATCATGGACACGTACAAACTGAGAGCGTTCAGATAGATAGGACCTAAACCAGTCTAAAGCAGTTCCCTGTAAGCCAACTAAGTGCTCTAGTCTTTGCAATAGGATATCATGGTCGATAGTATCAAATGCAGCACTGAGATCGAGCAAAACAAGAATAGAGACACGTCCCTTGTCAGAGGCTATTAGAATGTCATTTGTGACTTTAACCAGAGCTGTCTCTGTGCTATGATGTGTTCTAAAGCCAGACTGAAAATCTTCAAATAAATCATTGTTTTTTAAGTAATCACACAGCTGTTTTGCGACCGCTTTCTCAAGAATTTTTGAGAGGAACGGAAGATTGGAAATAGGTCTATAATTGGCTAAAACCTCTGGATCGAGGTTGTGCTTTTTAAGAAGCGGTTTTATCACTGCTACTTTGAATGATTGTGGAACATAGCCTGATAATAAAGACATATTCATAATATTTAATAAATAAGTGCTAATTAATGGAAAAACTTCCTTCAACAGCTTAGTTGGAATTGGGTCTAACATACACGTTGATGGTTTAGAAGAGAGAATCATTGAATTTAATTGTTCAAGGTTTATGGCTGAAAAGCATTCTAGTTTACTATCTAGTGTAATATTAGAACTTACGTTTCCGGGAGCTGTTGATAACACTATACTGGTCAAAGGCAAGAGGTCATTAATTTTGTTTCTAAGTGTAACAATTTTATCATTAAAAAAGCACATAAAATCATTACTACTGAGTGCTATGGGAATAGAAGGCTCAATCGAGCTGTGGCTCTCTGTCAGCCTGGCTACAGTGCTGAAAAGAAATCTTGCATTATTCTTATTCTCATCTATTAATGAAGAGTAGTAGGCTGCTCTCGCTTTACGCAGTGCTTTCTTATATTCATTGAGAGTAATATGCCAAATTAAACGAGATTCTTCAAGTTTAGTGGAACGCCATATCCTTTCAAGTTGTCTCGACTTTTGCTTTATTTTGCGGGTTTGGGCATTATGCCATGGAGCTAATCTATGTTGTTTTATTTTCTTCTTTTTCAAAGGAGCAACAGAGTCTAATTTTATTCGCAGCGCATCTGTAGCACTATCAACAACATGATCAATTTGGGGTGGTGTACATTTTGTATAAGTTTCCTCCCTTACATGCAGACATGCTATCGAGTTAAGTATTGGTGGAATCTCTTCCTTAAATTTGGCTATAGCACTAACAGATAGGTTTCTGCTGCAGGAGCTTTTGACTAATGCTTTGTAGTCTCGTAACAGTACTTCAAAAGTTACTAAGAAATGGTCGGATAAAGCAGGATTATGCGGTTCGACTAATAGTTGCTCAATTTCAATACCATAAGTCAGAACAAGGTCGAGAGTGTGATTATAGCAGTGGGTTGGTTTATTTACACTCTGACAAAAACCAACAGAATCTAATATAGAGTTAAATGCAACAGTAAGGCTATTTTTATCATCGTCAACATGAATATTAAAGTCACCTACGATAATTACTTTATCTGTTTTAAGAACCAAAGTTGATAAAAACTCAGAGAATTCAGATAAGAATTCTGAATAAGGACTTGGTGCACGGTACACTGTAACAAATAAGATTGGCTGCAAAGTTTTCCAGGTCGGATGCGTAAGACTAAAAACAAGACTTTCAAAGGAGGTATAATTTAATTTTGGTTTAGTATTGATAAGTAAACTTGAGTCAAAGATTGCTGCAACTCCACCTCCTCGGCCCGTGCCTCGGGCAATATGAGTATTGATATGGCTGGGTGGAGTGGCCTCATTTATGCTGACATATTCTTCATGTCTCAACCAAGTTTCAGTGAGACAGCATATATCAATATTATAATCTGATATTAAATCATTTACCAATATTGCTTTAGATGCTAGAGATCTTATGTTTAAGAGACCACATTTAATATTCCTGTTTTGTTGCACTGTAGTAGTTGTTACATTTACTTTTATTAGGTTATTATGTATGACACCTCTATTAGGTTTTACCTTAACTTGTCCTTGGGCAGACACACACACCGCTAATATTGGGTATAGACATCAGACGGCAAAACATTCAGTGTGCGGTTACTTTGGCATCAGGGCAGGGATATCTAGATACTTTCCAAGGTTTGACATAATGAACTGTGCTACTTTTAAAGCAAGCAGCGATGTTTTCAAATCTGTACTCAAAAGGTCCGCAAAAACGCTATCGACCAATCAGATTGCTTGATTTTACTTGTCTGTTTTATAAATATTATTACATTTCGTCCGTTATGAAACAAACTTACAAAGCTTAAGATAGAAACATTTAAGGTGGCCTTACTTTGGAGGAGTGGATTGAGGAGTGCCTATCTCCAAAAAGCACCTAAACGACGACATGCAGAGCTACGTGAAGAGCAGGTAGACCAACTGGAGAAGTACCACCATTCAAAAGCTTTCTGATGCGGGTCTTGAAACAAAGCAGAAAAATTATGACCGTTAGTGGCCACAGGTGCGAAAGCTCTCTCCAGAGCTACTGGAAGCCCAATCTCGGGGACCGGAGAAAGTGGAGCAATATTCTCGCCACGCCAAGCAACAGCCTAGAACAACCTCAACCTATACAAGTGACCTCGTAAGCCATGCTACTGATGCTGGACAGGTTTTCAGTGGCTGCACAATAAACGGCTACAGACACATTAATGTAAATAAATAGCCAAATAATGGATCAACGCTCTCTGTCTAATATGTTCGCTAGCTATTAGTGTTGTTGCATAGCAACCACCTCACTCTATGTTTTGTGCAGAAGGCAACGGAGGGACTATTTTATTTTGAACATCATTATTTACTAATAAAAACTATTTAAATTAGTGTGTATTTTTCTTTCATATTTCCATACTTGGTAACCGTTTTATAAAAGCCGTGATATATGGTCATTATATCACGGCTAAGGGGCGTGGTTCGGCCCGACGCGGAGAGTTGACGCGTCACGGTTGACAGCCCTAATACTTAGCCTTCGTCAAATATTGTGCACTCGGCAATTTGAATATTGCACTATTCCGTAATGCACTTTAAATAACATTTCAAGTAATTGTAATCTTTGTCGCCCTTGAATGAATTAGAAATCTGCCGCTAGATATACAGAAGGGAGTTGAGTTCGAACTTGTTAATGTTTTAATGTTTCTAGATGTATCGCGAGAGTGAACACGTCATCATTGACAGCCCCAATACTTAGCCCTCATCAAATATCATGCACTAAATATTGCACTATTCCATATTTAGATTAGATTCCTTTATTGTCACTACACAGCGAAATTCCAAGCATTCCCGATGGTGCAATCACACATAACAGACAGTAGAAGTAACATTTTGACAATACAAGCTAACACTTTTAATTAGGGCCGGGACTCGATTAAAAAAATTAATCTAATTAATTAGAGGCTTTGTAATTAATTAATCGAAATTAATCGCATTTTTTTTATCACATATAAATATTTGACCTGAGAACAGTGAGAAGCAATTTTTTTCACATGGATTTTAGTATACCATTAGGCGCATTCACACCGCAGTACTTTTCCCACAAAGGTTCATGAGAACTTAGTTCATGAGAACTCTTTGAACCTGGGGGAGGATTAGGCAAATGAAGCCGCTGACGTCACTTCTTCTTCTTCTGCTTTGGGTTTACTGGCAGGCCGCAAACCACTTCACGGCGTATACTGCCGCCCAAAGTCCCCGGCCGGAATTCCCCGGAGTTGGGGACTGGCTTCAGTAGAAGCTGCTGGGAGTCCCAGCAGCCTTCCGAGTAAATCGCCAGAACGCCGACACCTCCTCATCTCCACCGCTCCCATGTTTTATTTTGTGTTGCCATAAGTTAGTCTCTCTGCGTTTCTGCGCTGGGCTAATGCTAATAATGCTAATGCGAGGATAATAAAATGGCGGCTTCACAAAACTTTTTGGGAGTTTTACGGGGCGTGGTTTGCAATCCGCCCAGTCAATCAGAAATATAGCTATTTTCTCACAATGAGAGCCGCACGAAAGTCCCTGCTCTCTAGCAGCTCACTGCTCTCTAGCAGGGACTTTCGTGGGGGTAAAAAGGTTCTCATGAACTAATTTTAGTACCGGCTCTTTTTGGTGTGAACGCGATAAAAGAGGCTAACGTCCACGCTTCCACGCTAGCTGCTATATGTTTTGCATTGAAGTGATACTTGAGGCTTGATGTGCTGCGGTGATATGCGAATTCCTTTTTGCATAATTTGCACACAACCGTGCTCTTATCGACGCTTCCATCCGTCCGTTTTTTAAAACAACATTTCCCACTGTTGTTCACTGTGGTTTGTTGTTGTCTGAAGTCATGAACGTTAGTTGGTGCTCCAGTATAATCGGTACGCCTGAAACTCATCCAGTGAGAAACGTTCCGCGGTGCAAAAATAAGTGCGATTAAAATGCGTTAATTTTTTTAACGCGTTAATTTTTGTGTAATTAATTAATCTTAATTAACGCGTTAAAGTCCCGGCCCTACTTTTAATATATAGCCTATACTATAGTGACCTATGCCAAATTGAACAGTACACTTACAAAACAATACGACATTATCATACAAATACAGGAACAATACGGTCAAGGCAGTACAACATGTAAACGAGTCAATAAGTAAGTTATTGTACATGTATTTATCAGTGCGGTTGATAATTACAAAACCATAAATAAATGTGTTCTACATATTTCAATAACATTTAAAGTAATTATAATCCTTGTCGCCCATGAATGAATTAAACATCTCCGTCTCCTCTCAGCCTCCAGGTATGGGTATGGGTGTTGGGGGTCCTCGTCGCTCGGCGCAGATGCAGTCTCTGAGCGATGACATTCAGCTGAACAAGGCGGAGAAGGCGTGTAAACCTTCGACGAAGAAAACCCGCGTGGAGGTCGAGAGTGAGAGTGACGACTCGGAGCACGGGAAGACCCAGGAGCTGTTTAAAAGTGTTCGCAGCATCCTCAACAAACTCACCCCGCAGAAGTTTCAGCAGCTCATGAAGATGGTGAACAATCTCACCATCGACACGGAGGAGAGATTGAAAGGAGTCATCGATCTGACCTTCGAGAAGGCCATCGCCGAGCCTAACTTCTCCGTGGTCTACGGCAACATGTGCCGCTGCCTCATGGGGGTAAGTGGTGCCAAGCCGATGATTGTTATTAAGGTGTTTTCATTTCATTTTGATTTGTCCCGTTCATGGTATGCACAACTTCAAGGTGGGGTAGGTAATTCACTTGAGAAACACTTGTTGTTATATTCCATGGAATGTTCTTAACATCCCGATAGCAATGAATATATTAAATGCTTTGACAATAAATACATAAAAAATGTCATCTGTGGAAGCCGTGGCGCTGTAAAAAGCACGACCAATCATCTGAGCCGGCCCGGCTAAAGTAACTGGATGGCCTACCTGCCTGTCAGCCTTCCATCTGTGCACAAACTTATCTCGTGCCCTCATTGGTCATGTGTGCGTTCGTGTGTGTTTCCAGAGGAAAGGAGTCTGAAGGAAGAGGCAGATTTTTTTCGGTTGTCCATCCATCCATCCATCTTCTCCCGCTTATCCGTGGTCGGGTCGCGGGGGTAGCAGTTCCAGCAGAGAGCCCCAAACTTTCTTTTCCCTGGCGACATCAACCAGCTCTGACTGGGGGATCCCAAGGCGCTCCCAGGCCAGCGAAGAGATATAATCCCTCCACCTGGTCCTAGGTCTACCCCTTGGTCTCTTCCCAGCTGGACGTGCCTGGAACACCTCCCTAGGGAGGCGCCCAGGTGGCATCCTAACTAGGTGCCCGAACCACCTCAACTGGCTCCTTTCGACGCGAAGGAGGAGCGGCTCAACTCCGAGTCCCTCCCTGATGACCAAACTTCTCACCTTATCCCTAAGGGAGACACCAGCCACCCTGCGGAGAAAACCCATCTCGGCCGCTTGTATCCGCAATCTCGTTCTTTCGGTCATGACCCATCCTTCATGACCATAGGTTAGGGTAGGAACGAAAATGGCCCGGTAGACAGAGAGCTTTGCCTTCTGGCTCAGCTCCCTTTTCGTCACAACGGTGCGGTAAAGCGACTGCAGTACCGCTCCCGCTGCTCCGATTCTCCGGCCCATCTCACGCTCCATTGTTCCCTCACTCGAGAACAAGACCCCGAGATACTTGAACTCCTTCACTTGGGGTAAGGACTAATTCCCTACTTGGAGTGGACAGTCCATCGGTTTCCTGCTGAGAACCATGGCCTCAGATTTGGAGGTGCTGATCCTCATCCCAGCCGCTTCACACTCGGTTGCGAACCGATCCAGTGAGTGCTGAAGGTCGCAGACCGATGAAGCCATTAGAACCACATCATCTGCAAAAAGCAGTGGTGCAATCCTTAGTCTACCGAACTGCAGACCCCCTCCCCCATGACTACGCCTCGAACTCCGATCCATGTATATTACAAAACAGGATTGGTGACAAAGCGCAGCCCTGGCGGAGGCCAACCCTCACCGGAAATGGGTCCGACTTACTGCCGAGGACCCGGACACAGCTCTCGCTTTGGGAGTACAGAGATTGGATGGCCCTGAGTAGAGACCCCCTCACCCCATACTCCCGCAGCACCTCCCACAGTAACTCCCTGGGAACTCGGTCATACGCCTTCTCCAAGTCTACAAAACACATGTTGACCGGATAAGCGTACTCCCAGGCCCCCTCCAGGATCCTTGCGAGAGTAAAAAGCTGATCCGTCGTTCCACGATCCGCATTGTTCCTCCTCAATCTGAGGTTCGACAATCGGCCTGACCCTCCTTTCGAGTACCTTAGAGTAAACTTTTTTTTTTCGGTTGTGCATTTTCAAATTCTAGCGCACTCGAGCTGGTCTCTCCATTCCTACCTACCTTACCTTTATGGACTGTTGTTGTAAGGGTCTTTCTACAGATGTGCACTGTTTGACACCATCGGGGTCGGCTCTCTCTGTAGCTTTGACGACAAATAACGTGAAAATAAATATAAGCTTTTTTAATTTATTTATTTGCATTTATTGCACAGTGGAGAATCTTTCAAAAGAGAAAAAAACTCTCATCTTGGAGTTCGACGTGATACTCTGACTTACATATTTTTATATATTTGGTCAGCTTATATATGCGTAACATAACTACTACGACTACGTCCCGGCACATTTCCTTGCAGTTGGCTTATCTTGAGCTTCTGACCCCTCTGGAAACTAACCACTGATAAAAATATGGAAAGAAAAGTTACGGGAAATAAATTGAGAAGTGGAAGATTAATTTGCTTCCACTTCCGCAAGAAAACAACAAAAGATCTGTTCATTAAAACTACTTTCAGTCTTGAAAAAAGGACAAAATACTGTTTATACACCCAGTGTTTCCCCTAGGATGGAGTCATAGCAGCGGTGCTAAGGCATGTGGGCTCAACATAATGTGAGTGCGGAGCGCGTGGAATTTTTTTAGAGTGCGCCCCGCCAATTTCTTTCTATGTGTCTGCCAGCACAAGAAAGGCTCTTGAGGCCTAGTACCAGGGCCGGTTCTAGCCAATTTGCTGCCCTAGGCGAGATTTTATATGTAAAGAATAAATGAAAAATCTCTACAAAAGACTACACTACAAAAACAGAAACGTATTGACATAGGTGATGGACGTCAAAATGGCTTCAAATGTATTCATTATTGTATGAACATGTTTGAATTGGGGGGTGGACGTCACATCCTCTAGGGGGGTCCGGGGTTATGTAAAGAATAAATTAAAAATTTCTACAAAAGACTACACTACAAAAACAGTCCCCCCAGTAAAAAAATCCCCACTACACCACTGGTAATAATCTTTAATTGTGTGTGTTTGCTGTTCTATTTTCCAGCTTAAAGTTGAAACCACAGATAAGCCGGGATTCACTGTGAACTTCCGCAAGCTGCTGCTAAACCGATGCCAGAAGGAGTTCGAAAAGGACCAAGTTGACGACGAGATCTTCGAGAGGAAGCAGAAAGAGCTGGATACTGCCACAGTGGTACAGTACTGCCTACAAAATCTCAATTTAGGGTCTTTGTTTATGCACAAAAGAAGTGATCTCGGTGTTTTATTTTGTATGTGTGGTGGGGAGTATTTGAAGGTGAACATAAATCAGAGGGAAGCCATTATGAGTTAACAGACTGGCACTTTTAAACCCTTTTAAACTGTAATTCTGGAAAATATCTTAGTAATACACATAAAAACTACATATTTTGCAAATTGTATTACACTGTGCACATGTTTACCTTTCTATTGGACATCTTACTTACCCATATCACTTAGGATTATTACTATATTACTATTTTCCTCATAAATATCTTTATTACATTTATTTTTATTGCACATTTTTCTTGTATATAAATAAATATTATTTTTGTATTTGATCTTTTTATTGCACATTCTTCAGTAACCTTTAAAACATATATATTTATCCGTTTCGAAACCCACATTTGACCAGATTTATATTATTCTCAGATTATTCAAACAACAACATCTCTTCCATTTCCCCGTGACTTTGTTCCTCCTGCAGCCGGAGGAGAAGCAGCGTCTCACTGAGCAGCTGCAGTGCGAGAAAGACAACGCCCACAGGCGCTCGATGGGCAACATGAAGTTCATTGGAGAGCTGTTCAAGCTGAAAATGCTCACAGAGGTCATCATGCACAACAACATCGTGAAGCTGCTGAAGAACCACGACGAAGAGTCTCTGGAGTGCCTCTGCAGACTGCTGTCCACCATCGGAAAGGACCTCGACTTCGAGAAGGCCAAGGTACGAAGTGCATTTAGACTAAACTATTCCTCAATGAGCAATTTCGTGTTTTGTTTTGGAAACTGCTGGTATACAAGAATCCAGATGAAGAAAATGTCCCACCTTTGCAAAGAATTGTTTTAACGATCCCAAAGTCTGTGTAAACCATCAAAATGTGAAGTGTCATCATTCATCATTCTACTTTAACCTATAGAAGTTAACATTCAAACAAACAATTGCAATTGGGTAAAAACATTTTTAACAATTAAAAGGAAGTGTTGATTCGTTTTTTAAATGTTTTGCTTGAGTCAGCTCTACAGACCACGTGCCTACAGTATATGCATGCTGTTGGATCATGTTTTAATTTGTTTTGTGGAAGATGTACTCACCACACTGCTGTGTTTGTTCCTTAGCCTCGTATGGACCAGTACTTTAATCAGATGGAGAAAATCATAAAGGACAAGAAGACCAGCTTCAAGATCCGCTTCATGCTGCAGGACGTGCTGGACCTTCGACGGGTAAACACTAGCACAGGGGTGGCCAACCCGCGGCTCTCGAGCCGCATGCGGCTCTTTGCCTAGTTTCATGCGGCTCTTCAGTTCATATCGAATTGTATATGTGTGAGTTTGGGGGAGAGACACTGACTCCTGACTAGTGTTGCACGGTGTACCGATACTTGAAAGGTACCGCGATACCCTGCCCTTAAAAATGTTACGATTCCTCCGTTTCATTAGTATCGGTACTTTAAGAATGACGGGGGAAAGTACTCCGGTGAGAAAGCGCCGTTTTAATAAGAGCCGTGTGTGTTCAGCGCTCTGCTTCCACTCCCTGCACTGCAGCCGTGCCTGCAGTCCCGCCCCTCTCAAGCACGCTCTAAGTCCCTCCCCTCTCTCGTGCACGCGCTAGCTGCCAGAGCATGTGAGAAAACGAGAAGCATGGCTGCAAGTGGGAGTGCAACTGCCGCTGCGCCTCGGCTTGTTGACAAAAAAGACGCCAGAAGCGAAATTTGGAAGTATTTGAGCTATATCTCTGACAGTGAGGGCAAGCCTACGGACACCACGAGGCCTGTCTGTAAGAAATGTATTAATTGTATTTAATAGGAAATCTTGTCATTTATTTAATTTATTGTTCTCATTGTTTAAAAGTTTGTGTTATGGTTATGGTTCTGGTGTGAAATAAAGCACAATAATTACATTTAAAAAAATAATCGGAATCGCAATTCTTGACTTGGTATCGAAACCAAAATGTTGGTATCGTGACAACACTAGCTACTCCTGACAGTTAAACCTGATATTTAGTAGGTCTGTTAAGTATTAACGTAATTTGGCCGGTCAAAGTTGTTTGGGCTCGGATAAAATCGTTCCGTTACTTTCGTCCCGTGTTACTTTCGTCCCGGCTCCCGGTGTGTATGTGTGGTGTCAGGTGTCAGTATGAGAGGATGACAGCAAATCTAATTTTGATGTGGCCCAAGAGCCAATCACAATAATACCTGCGATGCAGTGAACCAATCACCTTTGAGGGGGGGAAACCTATCGTTGATTAAACACTATCCAGTGTTTCCCCTACCATTGTTTTGGAGGGGCGCTGCGCCCCGCCAACGGAGCCCCGCGCCCCCCCCTGAAATTCAAGGTGTTTAAAAAATATATATAATTTTTTTTTTTAAATATATATAGCACCAAATTGCAAATAATCTATAACTACTGTCACTGTTCACATTGAACATGTGCTCTTTTATTAAATAAACTAAACGCTTTCATTTTAAGTTGTGAATTTAGTGTTTTTGACCCTAAGAAACACTGATGCATTAATCAATAACAATAATCCACAGCTCCTCTCTCTGCTCCAGAGGATTTAAAAAATATATATCCCAATGCCACAAAGATGCATCAGTGACGTGGTTGAAATCTTGTCTCCAGAAAACAAAAAAACGGAAACAAGCGGTATCAGTGCCTGTGTGTTTGATGTGGCTCTTTGCAGTAACATAGAAAAAATGTGGCTCTTAACCTCTGACTGGTTGGCCACCCCTGCACTAGCACAACAAGAGTCGTTTTTATTATAGGCTGACAGGTAGGAAGACAGCTCCTAATGCTGCGTTCACACCGGACGCGATGCAAATATTCGCTCTAAACGCTCGAGTTTCACAGCGGCTGCCAGCTGTGTTTACTCGTGTCATTCAAACAAGACGCGCTGGCTCCGGAGCTTCAACTACAACAAAATGAACATATTTTACGGTGATTAAATTGTAATACACGTTTCTAAATGATGTCGAAGTAACAACATACTGATACCGGTTAGTAAAAACCATGAATTAATGCTTTGACAAGTCTGCAGACAGACGGCAGGCGAAAAACCTTTTAAAATGCGTGTTTTCTGAATGAAGATCGCGTCGACCAGGCTAAGCTAACGTTGTGCTCATTCCATACTCATTACAACGGCCTACAGACATAAATAAACCAGCGACTGTATTCGCCATGACACAGACAGTCTGTGGTTTGCACTTGTTTAACTTTTGTCCAGTTTCTGAACAGATATGAGGAGCTGTGATCTCTGTGTGCTAACTGCTACAGTAACAGCTAATGGCTGATCTTTTCTGGTTGAACGTCAGTGACGGAAGGCTGAGATCCTCACCTCTGATTGGCCATATGAATTTGACGCTCGAGTTGAAAAAATTTAACTCTCGCGTTTGAGGCGGCCCCCTTCAATCTTCTCAATCGCGTGATTCGCGCCGCGTCCACCACTTCATGCTCGCCGTCGGAGCGAATTCGCGTCTATCCGCGTCCCTGCATTGACTTTACATGTAATCGCGTGGCATCGCGTCCGGTGTGAACGCAGCATAAGTCAATTTAAGGATGATTTAATTTCTTATTAGTAGTTCTGGGTATTGGAGATACAAGCCAGTAAACTATTAAGTATAAAAAACAATGATCAAAGAACTTAACAAACTACAAGACAAACCGTTAAACGCATATGACCAGAATATTTTGATCATTCAATTCAAAAAAACATAATACAACATATTAAAAAATAAATACACACAAGTAGTTTCTAAAGAGAGAATTCTCAATTGTGATTCAAACACAGGCGTTTTTGTGTGTGTGTGTGTGTGTGTGTGTGTGTGTGTGTGTGTGTGTGTGTGTGTGTGTGTGTGTGTGTGTGTGTGTGTGTGTGTGTGTGTGTTATGAAGCCAGTCCAGTTTAAGATTATTTCTCTGAAGGAATGCTGCCCACCGCCCACATAGTGTTACAAAACCTCTTTCAGTGTTTTAACAAGCTAACATCAGCTGCACAGTCAGCACATTGGCCAAACTTACAATGAGACGGCAGCATGAGGCCGTTGCATTTATTTAGCTGTTCTTCTGTTTCACAAAATACATCACAGACCTCTGTTTTTCTGCTTCCTCGTTTCACTTCCAGAAACATACACACCTCTCTCTCTTAAAGGGACAGCGATCTCATTCATCTCACTCTGCATGACCCTAATATCATAACGTGTGCTCTGGAGAATCACAGAACGGACGAACGTCCTTATTATTATGCCGTTTAAACCAATTATTTAAATGTGTTTGATAAATTCGGCATCATGTATGTTGCGCTGACAGGTCCACACACTGCTTCCCCGCAGCGAGGCTCCCCCGCCCTCCTGCTGATAGTTGACGAACGTCAAGCTCCTCAACCCCTGGTGATTTACTCGGAAGGCTTCAGTAGCTGCTGCTGGGAGTCCCAGCAGCTTCTACTGAAGCCAGTCCCCAACTCCGGGGACTTCCGGCCGGGGACTTCGGGTGGCAGTATACGCCGTGAAGTTGTTTGCGGCCTGCCAGTAAACCCAAAGCAGAAGAAGACGAAGTGACGTCAGCGACTCATTTGCGTAATCTTCCCTCAGGGAAAAGTACTCCGGTGTGAACACGATTGGTAGTTAGTGCCCTGGGGTACTAAGTGCCGGCACTAAGTACAGCAAAGTACTTGGTGTGAAAGCGGCTAATTGGATCTAAAGCCACATCAACTTTTCTGCTTCTTTCCTAATATTTCCCCATATTAGAAGCAAAACAAATGTTTCTTAAAAAATGTTGTTGGAATCGGTGATTCACACTAACACACTAACATTTTGATATTTGTAAACATTTTGACTGCCATTTAATGATCCAATACACACAGAGGGAGCAAATCATGTCCCAAATAATCCCGTCAATGTCCCGACATCTTTAATATTTTTTTACGATTATGTGGGACGATTAAGGTATTTTTGTTGAATGTTTTCATTTTAAAGAAAAATCATACAGAATGTCATTGAGCAGTCAAATACATACTCTTCAAAGTGTTAAATCCAGCTTGCACTTCTCTGTGTGTGTGATCAATGGCTGCCAGGCCTTATCACATCTATCGGTAGATCCCTTCAGAGTGGACTGGATTTCCTAAGGTATTCTGATTCTGACAACCTCTATATTCTACTTCCTCCCCTCCAGAGCTCGTGGGTCTCCAGGAGAGGCGAACAGGGCTCAAAGACGATGGAGCAAATCCACACAGATGCCGAGCTGGAGGAGCAACTGGAGCAGATAAAGGTGCAGCATGCCTTCATCTCTAAGCCGTCAGGAGGCCACGGAGGCAGAAATGACGGAGGAAGGAACGACGGAGGAGGTCGAGGGGGCCGTGGCAACCAGGGCCGAGGGCAAACTCCCCAGGACGAAGGCTGGAACACAGTTCCCATCTCCACCAAAAGCCGACCCATTGACGCCACTCGCTTTAGCAAAATCACTAAGGTAGGAGAAAGGACGCTTCACTTGGATAGGAATGCAAGATTTCAATACGATTTTTGTTATTTCTTTCTACCTTCAACGATTTAGGTTGTAGTTTGTTTCATGAGTGTGTTTTAGTTTCAGTTTCTTAGAAAGGCTGAGTTTGACTTGGGCACTGTGTTAATATAGCTACATACTTACATACTGAGACCTTAGTTAGATTCATTAGTGTGCTTGCTGGTTTCAGTTTCTTAGAAAGGCTGAGTTTGACTTGGTATTACGTCTTTACAAGAGTCTTTGAGCACTAGGAAAAGCGCTATAAAAATTCAATGTATTATTAATACTAATGTCTCAGTATGTATGTAGCTACATCAACATTCATATTACATGGTTGAAGATGCTGTGGCAGTGTTAATTTTGGCAGCTATTTTTTATTTAGTCTTAGTCTGTAGACGAAAATGGTTATTAGTTTTAGTCACATTTTAGTCATTTTTATCCTTCATAGTGCCAATGGCCAATTCCCCAGGACGGAGGCTGGAACACAGTACCCATCTGCAAAAACCAACCAGTAGGAGAAAGGACGCTTCACTTGGATAGGAATGCAAGATTTCAATACGATTTCAATACGATTTTTGTTATTTCTTTCTACCTTCAACGTTTTAGGTTGTAGTTTGTTTCATGAGTGTGTTTTAGTTTCAGTTTCTTAGACCTCGTTTACACGAGGACGATACGGGTTGTATCCGCATAGTTTCTCTTGCAAAAACGCATATTTTCTCTAACAAAACGATAGAAACGGACCCCGCAAACGATAACGGTGGATAGATCTGCAAACGGAACGCTCTGGGGGGGCAAACGGCTATACGATCATTTTCTGATAACGATGAAATAGCCCCGCCTCCCTCTCCCCACCTCTCCTGCTCATAGATCAGCTGCTGGGCTGTCAGAAGAGTGGGAGGAAAAGAGAGGCTTCATTTATTATTCTTATATTATTATATAGAGTCGTTATCAATTTGTTTTAAAGCTCAATAAATAACAAAGAATACCTCTGACCGGCACTTTTCAAATTTTGTCCGGAAGATTTGACTATAACCGACATGTTGACCGGCGATTTTTTTTTTTAAAGGAAACTCTGCTGCACGGTTCCCTTGTCCCTTGGAAGAGGCGGAGAGGTGGGTGTTTTTCATCTGCTGGTGGACTACCGGAGAGATTTACAGCAGGAGCACACACCGTCCACCGCGGAGAATAAACAGAAGGGCAACCATGCTCCGGGGTTTTCTTCGCTGCTTTTGGTGTATTTTGTAGCGGCAGCAGCGCCACTTACAGGCCTGGCATATGTACTACAGCGTTTCCAGCGGTCTCGTGTCAACGGACACGTTAAATTAATCGAATGCGTGTGAACGGAATACTTTTTGGAAAACGCATGTAAATGGGGTCTGAGTTTGACTTGGGCACTGTGTTAATATAGCTACATACTTACATACTGAGACCTTAGTTAGATTCATTAGTGTGTTTGCTGGTTTTAGTTTCAGTTTCTTAGAAAGGCTGAGTTTGACTTGGTATTACGTCTTTACAAGAGTCTTTGAGCACTAGGAAAAGCGCTATAAAAATTAAATATATTATTAATACTAATGTCTCAGTATGTATGTAGCTACATCAACATTCATATTACATGGTTGAAGATGCTGTGGCAGTGTTAATTTTGGCAGCTATTTTTGATTTAGTCTTAGTCTGTAGACGAAAATGGTTATTAGTTTTAGTCACATTTTAGTCATTTTTATCCTTCATAGTTTTAGACGAAAACTCAAAACATTTTAGTCCAGTTTTAGTCAAAATGTTTCCTCTTTTTAAACTAATTCAAATACAGGTATCTGAAATTGGAATCAATGTGACAGCATCAAGTGTTGAAATTCGTAAAGCAACATTTCACTCTCTTAACACTTTACTTGTGTAATATCTAGGGATGGGTATCGTTAAGGTTTTTAACGGTACTACTACTCTTATTGATCAGAGTTTCCGTTAGAATATTTTTTCGCCGGTCAACATGTCCGTTAAAGTTTAAATCTTCCGGACAAAATGAGAAAAGTGCCGGTCAAAGGTCTTCTTTGTTATTTATTGAGCTTTAAAACAAATTGATATGATTCGATATTAAACAAACTAATACTGTAGTAGATTAACTACACTATTCAAAAGTGAACAGTAATTTACAATAACACTGGAATAATAAACGGAGCGCTCTCCCTCTCCTGACAGCCCGTCAGTATCAGCTCGCGGATCAGTAATGAGTGACCCGACAGTAAAACTAAACATATCTAGTTACGGTAGTTTGAGAGGTAATTAGCTACGTGTGATATTCTAACCTGAAGTGTGTGTTTGTTCCGCTCACCGCTGCAGGTGATCATGCAGAGCTGCGCGTCGACTCGTCAGCAGCAGCTGATCTCTCTCTCCCGTAAGATTAGACTTCACTCGCATTTATGTCCATATCGATCAGATCCAGCTCTAGCTAATGATAGGACCAGTGGCGTGCACAGACATTTATAGGGGCAGGTGCTCAAGAGAAAAAAAAAGGGCACCTTCTGAGTCGTCGTGGCGGTCGCGCCGAAATTGTGCGCTCCGAAATTGTGCGCCCCGAAATTGCGCGCAAAAATGTGCCGGATAATGGCGGATTTTGTTAGTTTCTTTTTGGTTTTTGGTTACTTTATTTCGGTTTTAGGGTTAGGGTTAAGTTAGGGTTATGTTATTTAATTCTTATTTTTGCCTGATTTTACTGATTTATTATCAAAAAATTAATTATTTTAACATTTATTTTTATTATTCTAAATGACTTAGGGGGGTCCAATCTGAAGCTAGGGGGGGGACGAACCCCCCCCGGGATTGACGCCCCTGGTGGAACCGCCGGCTGCCTTAGTAGTGTGAGATTTATTAAAGGCACATCTTGTATGTCGTAATTGCATATATATTTATTTCAATAACCATATGCTGTCTGATGCAGATGCCTATCTAAAACAAATCAAATAGTAGGCTTACTAGCTTCTACACGCTAAAGCAACTGTAGTCAGGGATGCAAACTCATCAGGTATGAAAAAGGTGACAAGGATCCGACCCCCCCGACCCCACAGAATATCGGGTTAAAATTAGGAATAACAGATGATTTTAGCAGTCAGAACAACTAAAGCAGCAGGTAATAATAACAGAAACGCCAAAGAGTTACATCTAATAGAAATATATAAAAGCATTTATTTTAATTGTGTAGCAGTCAGTTTATAATTTTGGCAGCACTGTTGAGCATTTTGAAAATGTATTTTCATGCCTCTTAGTATTTTTATAATACTTTTCTACTTTCACTTGAGGAACATTTTGAATGCAGGACTTTTACTGTAACAGAGTATTCCTACACTCTGGTACTTCTACTTTTACTCAAGTACAAGATCTGAGTACTTCTACTTTTACTCAAGTACAAGATCTGAGTACTTCTACTTCTACTAAAGTACAAGATCTGAGTACTTTACTCTAGTAGCCTACAATCTCTATACGTATACCACCTCTGTTTATAGCCTATGAAAAAAACTATTAGAAAACGAAGGCTAAAGCTAACGTTAGCAGATAGTGACAATGATATTGCGACAGAAAAACGTTCCAGTTCATATCACGCTCTGTCGCTCTGCTCTGAACACCTGAACGGCCCGTTCTAACAGCTGTTCGCCAGCGGCTCAGTCTGTGCCACAGTGACTCCGCACAGTTAACGAACACACCGTAGATAATGTAGCTGAGCCTCATCCCGGAGCAGCAGAGTTCAGCCGGCCCGACAGGCAAGAAGACTCGAGCACACAGCTCGCGCTTCATATATTAAAAAATAACAGCTCGCGACCGCAAATTATTTCGGCGATTAGATAAAATGTAAATTATATTTGACGCAACTTTAGTTACATTTCCATGACTTCTCCAAAACTTTGGGAAAAATATTGTTTTCCATAACTTTTCCAGGGCCTGGAATTTGCATTTGGAATTTCCATTACTTTTCCAGGTTTTCAATGACCGTACGAACCCTGTATAGTTTAGTTTGGCATCTGATTTAGGGGATTAAACAATACACTCGTTGTATTTGTTACCTGGTGGTTACTTACTTGGTCGTCACTAGGGCACTATCGTGTTGCTGCGTGCTGCTGCACCACACACCCGCCGTGGCCTGTCTGTCTGACCTGACTGACTGTCAGCTCTGCGCGCTGCGCGTTCACGTTGAGAGCAGGGAAGGGAGGGGCTGCAGCCAGGGCACGTATACGGGAGTGCCGCGGGGCACGTGTGGGGATGTCTGACACAATTACAACGCGCATTTGGGGCATTGTTGTATATATTAGAAGCTTTTAATCCAGAATTGATCGATGTTACCATGAGCCACATACAGTACACTGTAATTTTTTTTTTTTTTAAACTGTAAAAAACGAACTTTCAAAAGGGCACATTGCTGTCCAGAGGGCAAAACGGGCAGGTGCTCAAGCACTACCTAGAGTCTATGTGTGCACGTCTCTGGATAGGACTACCTGCTTATTAAAAGACACCTAAACAATAAGTGTCGGTATGCAACCGGGTGAGGCCACAAAGTATAGCGCAGCATTATGCATTTATTTACATGCCAACCGGAACCGCGAGACATTACCAACAGATCAACGCACAATCAACCCATACAGGACATCTCTTTCTCCACATTAAGTGTTAGACATTATAATTGACTATTCTTGTCTGTCACATACTCTTTTGTCTGTCACATAAATGGTGCAAGTTGCGCAATTGATGTGGTATTGTGCTAAACGGAAATTATTTTGAACAGACACTTTGACCGGAGAGATTTAGATTTGCCGGTCTTCAGCATATTTTACCGGTCGTAGTCCGGTAATTACCGGCTAACGGAAACTCTGTTATCGATACTGCTTATCGATCTGGTACTTTAACGGTATTTTTATAGGTCCTTTTTGTTCTTTTTTAAACGGAAAAACTAAACAAATTGTTAACCGAATTAACATTGCTTTATTTAAATGTGAAATAAATCAAATATATATAATTATAATAATAATAATCAATTTTTATTTCTATAGCGCTTTTCTTGAACCCAAAGACGCTTTATATTTGGGAGGGAGGGTCGACAAACAAAACAAAACAAAACCAAAACAGAAAAGCAGTCAGGAGGAAGTTGGTTAAGGAAGGGGGGGCTTTTGGATACAGAGTTGAAGAGGTGGGTTTTGAGGCAGGACTGGAACAGGGTGAGGGACTCAGACTCACGGAGGTCTTGGGGGAGGGAGTTCCAGAGTTTCGGGGCTGCTACAGAGAAGGCTCTGTCCCCGAAGCTCCGAATTATGTTATTGTATTGTACTGTACTTGAGTAAAATGTTGAGGTACTTTACTGGAGTATTTAAATGTTTTGCTCTTGACTTCAACAATCAGGTCCTGAGCCCCGGTGGTAAAGGCAGCTGGGGCAGCTGGGGCAGCTGGGGGAAGGGCAGCAGTGGGCTCAGCACCACTGCTGAACCTGCAGAAGCCGGTAGGTTTCCCAGAACAATGTGATTACGTGATGTTTTGGTGTTTTAGATTAGATTATTTCCGTTAACTGTCAAGTGGGAACTGAGTGGACGTTTTTGTGTTTCTCTTATTTTCCCACGATACTGTTATGATTGGCTGTGAATAAGAAAATATGAAGGACAGACCATCTAGTTACATTTATACATTTTTTTTGAGAAAAGGGCCGGTAATCTTTCTGCTCCTTTCCGGGTACGGTGTGTTTATAGAGACATGTTTTGTAAATAATTGTTATACATTAAGTTGTGCATACCATGAACGGAACAAATACAAATGAAATTAAATAAAAAGTGAGACTCAGAGCACAGAAAAGAACGCTGCTGCATTGCCTTGCTACCTGGATGTTCCATATCATTGATGTTGTTGGACAGATTGTTATATTTGCCAGCAGTTTAAAAGAGGTTGATATAATAAAATAGATTGACATTCAGAAAATGGAAAACACTATTGAAGTATTACTTAAACATTGAAAGAACAATGTCAAAAAATGTACTTATTGGGAACCATCTTCTCTCATTTCATTTTTACGATACCAAATGCGCCTTTATATTAAGTTGATCGATATTAAGGTCACATATATCTGTCATGATTCATTATTGCCCTGGGGTAAGATATTGAAACCCCACATTTCTCCTGTAGGCATGGCCAAGAGTTTAAAGGTGCTTTGCAAATGTATTTTAATGTAATGACATGTATTATAATGTGCTATTTCGGGTCGGCAGATCCCGTCTGTCGCGTCCCCAGCATGACCGACGACAGAGGGAGCCGAGAGGGAGCCAGGAGCAAAGAGGACGGTAGGAGGACTTCAGTTATTCACACTTTATTCACACTTAGAATAGTAATAATAATACATTGCAGTGCTCATAGAAAACCTGCAAACAGTTCCAGAAGTCTATTTTATTTTTTATTTATTACATTACATTACATTACATTGCATTTAGCTGACGCTTTTGTCCAAAGCGACTTACAATAAGTACATTCGACCAGGAAGACACAACCTTGAAGAAAACAGAATCATATAAGTATATCAGGTTTCATAGAGCCAAACATTTCAAGTGCTACTCAACTGGCTTTAGGTAAGCCAGTCCTTTATTGGTATAAAAGTGCTTCGTTAATCGTTCTAACGCTCGAAGTGGAGTCGAAAGAGATGAGTTTTCAGTTTGCGCCGGAAGATGTGCAAGCTATCTGCCGTCCTGATGTCAATGGGGAGCTCATTCCACCATCTTGGAGCCAGGATAGCAAACCCACGTGTTTTCGCCGATGGGAACTTGGGTCCCCCTCGCAGCGAGGGCGCAACGAGTCGTTTGGCTGATGCAGAGCGTAGTGCACGCATTTATTATATTATTATTATTATTATTATTTTTGACACACTTTACCTATACAAAACGTTTAATCAGATTTAAAAAATAAATATACTTTCAATTTAGTTTTTGTTTCGTCAAACCTATGTTTAAACTGCAATTTTCTGGGTTTCCCTAGTTCAGGGGTACTCAAACCTTTTTGTTAAAGGTCCACTTGTGAATTGTATACAAGGTCAATGGTCCAGATCAATGCCCCCCCCCCGTAGCGGAGCAACGAAACTGAAATTAAGAAGCAGTTTCGGCGCCCTATGCATGGGGCCCCCTTGAGGGGGTTTCCCGACATGTCGTTGCAGTAAATTAAAGGGTGTTTCATTTTGTCGTTGCTGTGGAGCTTCTTAATCCTTTTTTATGTTTTTTTAATTAATTTTTTGAAATTGTTATGTTTATTCTGGTTTGTTTTGTGTTTGTATCATTTATTTTAAAAGTATTTATTTATTTTATGTTTTGTGAGCTGAGTTGTGTGATTTTATATTTTATGTATCTCTCTGTACAGCACTTTGGTCTGGAGGTTTTAAAGTGCTATATAAATAAAGTTGGATTGGATTAATCTACTTTATTTGGGGACCCCCTTCTGGTCCAAGCACTTGCCTGTCGGTAAACGGCGCCCCTGTACACACACACACACACACACACACACACACACACACACACACACACACACACACACACACACACACACACACACACACACACACACACACACACACACACACACACACACACACACACACACACACACACACACACACCACACACACACACACACTCAATACATACATACAGTATGATGGCTTGAACTAGTGGGAGAAATGGCACTGTTTGTCTGTAGCCAATGCCTTGAACCTCGGCAAAAATGGCATTAGAAGCATTAGAAAGTCAAGGTAAACTTGCGGTTAACTGCAATGCGTGTCACGCTTGCGCACACAAGTAAATATATATGCACGTTCATTCTCACAACGCGTCAGACACAAGAAAATATACATTAAAGGGGACCTATCATGCAAAATGCACTTTGTGATGTCTTCTATACATAAAGAGGTGTCCCCGGTGCGTCGGGGAACTCACGCAGCGTCAGAAAATAAAACCCTCTCTCTTTTCCTCCGTACCCAAATCTTTAAAAATGGGGGAACAACGAGCGGATACAGATTTGGAGGCGATATGACGTAATTTCGGATGGCGGACCCACAGAAAGTTGCTATCAGAAACAATCTCGTCTGTGTTTACATTAGCAAGCCTCGCTAACACTCAGAGCTAACCTGTACTGGAGAGAGCATGTGTTTAAAAAGCAGGAAATAAAAAAAGGAACTCACCTTGTGATAAACCCGCAAGAGAAAAAGCATTTGAGCTTCATACTATTTCAGAAATAATCCTTGATGTGGTTTAGAACAGGATGGCATTTTATCACAGCAGAATTTAACTTTATCTCCGGTAGAATTCTGATCAGGCATTAGCTCCGCCTCGTCTTTTTTTTTTTTTCAAGCTAAGGACCCAAGATCCGCGTTTCTCTAACAGGGCTGCAAAAGAGGTGTTTGAGCAGTATGAGGCGTGGCTACAATGGGTGATCTGTTTGGTATTTTAAGCAAAAAACTTCACAGACATGTTTTGTATAGGTATGGCCCTACAATATATGTTTTCAATATAGCATGATAGGTCCACTTTAATTTACATAAGAATCAGAAATAATTTTTTTATTATTATAATTATTTTTTTTATAATGGGACACAGGGTTCGGTCCGGATTGATTTGCAGTTCGGTCCGGATCCGGACCTTGGTTCGGAGTTTGAGAAGCCCTGCCCTAGTTCATGGAAAACATGACATATATGTGTTTCTTTCTGTGTGAACAGTGACACGAGAGAAAACTGACACCCCTCCTCCCCACCCGGCCTCCACCAAGCCCACGCTGAGGAAACTGACCGATAAATCCACCGCCATCATCGAGGAGTATCTGCACCTCAACGACATGAAGGTACGAAAAATAGAAGTCGCAATATTGTTGTTGCATTACAATTTTACTTTAAACAGTTTTATGTTCATAACATGATAACTTATTGTACGTTAAACCAAATGCCTCCAAGCATAAATATGCGATTGTTGGTCAACCCTGTCATACCTCATTCACACCAACGGTGTTTCAGGGCCGGTTCGGAGCTGGAGCTTGAAAACCCCCGGGTTTTCCTGTTCACACCGCAGCGATGCAGCCTCTTAGATCCGGAATCCGGTTCCGTCTAGAGCAAAAGCACCGCATACGTCACGCTTACGTCGAGGCGGGGGCAGGGGCGGGATCAACTCCTGAACAACAACAAAAAGCCGGCGTTTTATCCAGTTTGTACAACGATGGAGAAACTTAACAAGCAGCAGTGGTCCACTGAATAGACCAGCTACCTACTGGGAATCTGGTCTTCCGAAGAGGTACAGAGGAAGCTGGAGCACAATCGGCCATTGTTGTTGTTGTCGGTGTGAGCTGTGAGGGGTTTCCGCGCGGTTTGGCTTTATGAAGCAGGCATGCAAACGGTTACGTCATGACGCAAACGATGACGCAATGACGCAGCACCATTCGGACTCTGGGCGGTGTGAAAAGAGCCGGAGCTAAACCGAAGAACCGGTTCTGAACCTGAAAAGCTCTAGCACAGAGCTTGAACCAGAGTTGCGTTGGTGTGAATGAGGTATCAGAGACTTTATGAGTCAGCATACTAGAACAACCTAATAAGGCTGTCCAACAACTTCTTCTCAGACCCAATAATCTGAACTGCTACCATCTAATGCAGGGATGTCAAACTCAAGGCCCGGGGGCCAAATCCGGCCCGCGACTTCATTTTCTGTGGCCCCATAAGAACTTGCAAAGAATATAATATGTTTATTATACGTTTACATGCTACTTTACAGAAGCACGTTGCCCATAAACTACATGTCCCACAATGCATCTCAATCTTTTTTATTTAGTGGGAATGCTGATACAGCATTCCAACTTCCTTGACATGCTTCACGTTTTGAAATTTCACAGATATCTGTTACGGTTCTTCCACAAAACGTTCACATGTAAGAGGTTTATCTCTCATTCAGAACAATGGAAACCTTTGATCTCTGGACGCCTCGTTAGTTCAAATATAAACACCTGTGTCATGGAACACGATGTCATCACTCCAACTGACATGCTCAGAGCAGCAGACTTCAGATAAAGGTTAATGGTCCTGCCCTCAACAGCTCTACTCAATTATGGGGTGTCATCATCATATGCCGAAGAGAGCGAGAAGAGAGAGAGTAATGTAACCTCCTAATGTAATGTATAACTCCTATGAAAATGTTCAAAAAGTGCTCAAACTTCACATGTGTGCTAACAGTCCAGCCGTGAAGACATCTACGGGACAGTTTTGAGATTTCTTCAAATGCCGTTGCCATGGCAACACAATGCTCGCCTTGAAACACGGTTTTCTCATAACTTCAGTGAAAATACTCCAAACAGCCCAAAACTTCACAGGTTTGGTAACGATGCAGCCATCAACGCATCTAAGCGTATTATGGGGTGTCATCAAATGCCATTGCCATGGCGACAGATCATTCACCATCAAGTTAGTTCAGAAGTTTGCAGTTCAAATATTCTGCTGCTTTTCCAAGCCTTTTTACTTTCCTTTCTTCTCTCATCACACATTCAAGCCCCCAGTGTTCATGTATCATTTCAATCTAAATTCTTCACTTTCTTCTTACACATTACATTTCAGCATAGCAGTTTAGCGTCAGCTTTTCAGCATAAAGCATTCCCACTAGAAATGTCTTCAGGAATTGCATTCTCTAGTTTTAAATGTTACTTTTTTTTCAAAATGTCACTTCTTTTTTTTTGCTTTTCCAGAATTTGGCTTTTCTTTTTAAATCATTTTGTGACATTCACACTGAAGAGACTTGCAATTATTTGCCCTAGACCTCTGCTTTCAGACGTAGTTAATTATGAAGTTATTACCCTATCTGATAATAATCCAATGCCGAGGTAATCATGTAATATAATACATTATTTTATATATATTACATTTATTTTTATATAGTCTTAAAGTTACAACCGGCCCTTTGAGTGCAACCATAATGCTGATGTGGCCCGTGATGAAATTGAGTTTGACACGGCTGATCTAATGGGAGATTGAATAAAGTCAGACTGAAGCATCTTTTGTGCTCCAGTCAATCCTCTCAGTAAATACAGAGCTGAATCCAGATCAAATGCTCGCTGAAGGCTCTTTGAGCAGGGTTTCTCTCACTGATTGTGCTGTTATGTTCAATGTTTGTTGTTTGTTTTTCTTGTGTCTTGATATGTGTCTGTTGATGTTACACATGGAGCTGCTGTGATGCAAGTCACATTTCACACTTGATCTGAACATTAAAGTATTATCGTATCGATTCTGATTGTGTCATTGATCAGTTATAAACATTAAAATGACCGTCTGACAGCCACTAAGCAGAGTTTATCAGCCTAACACCCCTCTGTGTGTCCTCTCCGTCCCGCAGGAGGCTCTGCAGTGTGTGCATGAGATCAGCAGCACTCAGCTTCTCTTCCTCATCGTACAAATCGGCCTGGAGTCGACGCTGGAGCGCAGCACCATCGCCCGAGAGCGCATGGGCCTCCTGCTGCAGCAGCTCATCAAAGCCGGCACTCTGCCCAAGCAGCAGTACTACAACGGGTCAGTGAGGGGGGGAGGAATGTGTATTTATAATGTTGTATATCGTGTGTAAAAGGGGTCTACAACTTCACAGAAAACACGAGGGTTCCCATGACTCTTAAACATCTATTTTAACGACTTTCCAAGCAAAGAAACGTTCAATTCAAAACCCAAAACGACAACGTTTGAGATTTAAGTTGAAAAAAACACGAGTTGAAATATAAATGAAATATTGCAAAAAGGTTTTTTAAGATAGCATGAGTTGTAAAAGTTGGTGTATTGACAAAATCAAAACACCAAAGACATCAGTAATGAGTATATATATCGATATTGTGTGTAATGGGGCTTTCACACCAACGCGGTTCCAGGGCCGGTTAGAGCCTGAAAAGCATAGTTTTGTCCTGTTCACACCGCAGCGGAGCCGCCTCTAAGCTCCGGAATCCAGTTCGTTTCAAGCACCAAAAAATGTTTCGGTCTAGAAGCAAGAACCGCATACGTCACGCTTACGTCGGAGGGGGGCGAGATTAACCTGAGCTAACAGTTCAAGGCGAGTACGACAAATACAAGATGTAACAAGCAGTAGTGCTGAGCAAAGTGACTAGAACGCAACCACACACTTAAAAAAAATAAAACACACTTTATAAAGTCAGGCAACACTAACCAGGCTTCGTGTGATTCTGTTTATTTGTACCTTTGACCATCCATTCGCTGTTATTGATCATTGTGGAGAGCAGGCAGACTTTTTGTTTTGTATTATAGCAGCTATCGGATGGAATCAATACATGGGCTGCACAGGTTGTCATGACTCATGTCCGACTATCACAAATAGAATCATAATGGAAAATACGCCGGTAAAATGTGCCTGTCGAAAACGGCTTATGCCACAATAGGATAGCAACAAGTAGTCAAGATACTCAGTTTAGCTTCGGTTGCTATGCCAACATCACCCATTTTATACCAGAGAAACTTTCATAACAGCGTTGTGATGCCAAACAGCGAGCAGCACTGCAGCGGTCGGTAAATGCAGCTGAAACACATTAATAAACAATGAACCACGGCACTCTGGAGAAAAGTACAAGGGTTGAGAAGTAGTTAATTAATTTAATCTGGCTTCGTGTGATTAAAAGCAACACGATCACCGACCCGACGCAGTCCCCCATTGTTGTTGTTGTTGTGAACGCCGTAACGCAGTTGGGGAGAAAATCAGCGACGTAAACGGTGACGTCATGACGCAGCAGCACCAGTCGGGTTCTAAGCGGTGTGAACAAAACGGGGGCTGAAAAGAAAAAACGGTTCCGAACCAGAAAAGCTCTAGCACGGAGTTAGAACGGGAACTGCGTTGGTGTGAAAGGGGCATGTGAGGTATCTAGAACTTCACAGAAAACACGAAGGTTCCCACGCCTCTAAAAATCTATTTTAATGACTGTCCAATTGAAAAAAAACAAAAAAACAACAACGTTTGAGATGAGGATCGAGGTTAGTTTCAGTTGAACTCTCTGGAGGGAGTAGACATGTGAAACTGGGGTGTAGCTGTGTTTCAATCCACCTGTTTTGTTACGCATTTTCAATTTAAGTAAAAAATAAAACACAAGAAAAAACCCATTTCTTTTTAAAATTAAATATTGCAAAAGATTGTTTAAGATTGCATGAGTTGTAAAAACTTGGTGTATTCACATAATCAAAACACCAAATACATCAGAGCAAGTTGTACCACTTACTTTCTGTTGCATGTTTTATTGAAATAAAGTTTATAACGTCAGGATTTAAAATGAGCAGAAGCCAGTAGGGGAAATGATGGTTTAAGCCAATTAATTACTCTCAAAAAGTCTAATTTCTCTTGCTTTATTCTTACCTTAAACTTATGTGATGCCTTTTTGCTTAGTTTTTTTAATCTTTTGAGTGTGTTTAACCTTGTTCTAGTTTAGTTAGTTTTATTTAACCCTTAGATGCCCGAGTGATTGGACCCTACACTCTTCCATAAGTGGGTCAAAAAGGACCCGTATTAGAATAATATGTGTTTTTATGCCATTTTTGTCATTTTGGTTAAGAAAAATCACTTGTATAATATTTAGTATTATATTTTGGTTCACACTAGAAATATTTTATATTTAATCTTTCACTATTTATAATTTTTTTACATTTTGAAAAAAACGTTTTGAGCAAATTGATTCAAAGATCTCCGCTATTCTGAGACCCTCACAGTATTCCAGTTCCTTTTCAAAACTCATCTCTTCTCTTGTCTACTCATAGCCCACCTCCCCATCAATCCATGTCGGTTGATCAAGTTTGATAGTCCCATACCCCCCACCCTAACCGTCCCTTATATTGTAAAGCGATGTTGAGTCCTTGAAAAGCCCTACACAAATATAATGTATTATTATACTGACAGGTATCAGATCTTGCTGTGTAAAATAATCTTCCTGAGAGGTGTCACTTGTAGACTGTGATGTGTGGTCGACAGTGAATGTATTCCTGACAGCAACGGGTGATAAGAATCAAAGGATCCCATAGGAAATGCATGCGGGTCATTTTTGACCCACTTATGGAAGCTTGGAGTAGAAATACAAAAACTACAATTTCTTAAAATGTACATTTAAAATTTGAATGCCATGATATCCAAAACATGTTTTTTGAGGAATAGCTGGAATATGAAATGATAAAACATTTTAATTACAAAGATACTTCAAGAAAACCACCTCACCGGGTCAAAAAAGACCCACTTATGCATCTAAGGGTTAAAGTTGTGCTTCACCTATAAATAAACGTTTAGATGTGTCCTCGCTGTGTGACCTCAGGCGGCAGGAGATTGATAAAATAAAAGTAATGTTTAGAACGTCAGGATTTAAAATGAGCAGAAGCCAGTAGGGTAAATGATGGTTTAAGCTACTTAATTACTCTCAAAATGTCTAATTTCTCTCTTTTTATTCTTACCTTAAACTTATGTGATGCCTTTATGCTTAGTCTTCTCATTGTTTGAGTGCGTTTAAATTTGTGCTTCATCCTATAAATAAACGCTTAAATGTGTCCTCGCTGTGTGTCCTCAGGCTGCAGGAGATCCTGGAGGTGGCTGAAGACATGGCCATCGACATCCCTCACATCTGGCTGTACCTGGCAGAGCTGATCTCCCCCATGCTACACGAGGGAGGCATCCCCATGGGGGAGCTTTTCAGGTTAGAAGCCCCCTCCTCACATGGGACAAATCTGCAGGAGAACATCCCTTTCTGGCTACTTGATGTTAACCTGTGTTTGACCTTTGTTCCTCCAGGGAGATTTCCAAACCTTTGATTCCTCTGGGCCAAGCCGGAGTCCTGCTGGTGCAAATCCTCAACTTACTGTGCAAAGAAATGGTGAGAAACTCTTAGTTATAGTCAATTATCTATACTTTAATACTAAGAAATGGCTGAAGTTATTTTACTTCAAAGCACATTTCATTTCTACCATTTATGGATCTGTAAAACTGAGTTTGTCCTCAAAGATTGACACAAAAGCACGACTTAAAGTCTTGTAGACGTTAAATAAGTGTTAGTCGACCAATCGTTTTATAATAAATGTTATTATAGGTCATGTAAAAAGTCATGGAAAGGTTTTGTGCCATGGAAATGTGTGGGAACCTTCATATTCTCATTAAATCTTAGCATTTGAACAGTTCTCAAATCACAAAATGCTCACTTTTTCTCAAAATCCAAAAATTGGCACTTTTTCTCAAAATCTAAAAATGTTGACTTTTTCTCAAAATTCTCACTTTCTCAAAATCACAAAATTCGCACTTTTTCTCTGAGCAAAATATCAGTTTAATTTGGGGGAATTTCACCCATAATTTCCCCCTTTGTTCATATATGAGAAAAATAACTGTTTTGGGACCATTTGATGTTCTTTAAGGTTGTTAATGTGTCTGTCTAACACAGTGGTTCTCAAACTTTTTCTGTCAGGCCCCCCCTTTGGAGAAAAAAAAAAGTCGGGCCCCCCCAACACAAATAGTCAGGCTCAGTGGCGGCGCTAGAGATTTCTTTTAGGGGTGCTGTGGGGTAGCTTGACGTTTCATAGAGGGTGCTCAAACATTTAGGGTTTCCCATTAATGTACCGGGTGCTACAGTTGAATGTTCTACTGCAACACTCCCCACGCATATACACAGTGTGACAGTTACAATGAAGGCTCGATAATCAGCTCACGGCATATAGGTGTAAGCAGGGGTAAAGTGCTATTTTTGTAGGTCGTGTGTGGACCTCACATAGGGGGGTCCGAGGGCAAGCTCCCCCGGGAAGATTTATTTTTAAATATTGAAGTTAAAAGCATCAATCTGGTGCACTTTGAGAGCAACATGAAGAGATCTATGGATACCTCTCTCAACACCCATATGAAACAGAACTGTAAACAGATTTACTTTTTCTTTATGGATATTTTACAAATCATCCTTTTAAACTTTATTCTTTTTTTTACTGTCATATAGTATTTCATACCTGTTTTTTCATTTATTCTCTTATTTTTGTATAACTATAATGATCATATAAACGTGTGCCTCGGAAATAGCTGTTTACATTAATGGTGACCAAAACGTTTGAGACCCACTGAGATAACACTGAGAGTACTTTAGCTCACTGAGTCTCTCAGTCTGACAGGAGAGGACTCTCCTCCACTTTGTTGTTGAAAAAACTCCTTATATCTGTTAGCGTAGCTCGCTAGCACCAGAAGCTAACAACAACAATCTCCAGTACCGGTGCGCTCTCTCTCGCTCGTGCACACAAAATGGCTCGTTCACTCCACACACACACACACACACCACAACACACACACACACACACACACACACACACACACACACACACACACACACACATCCACACACACACACACACACACACCACACACACACAACACCACCACAACACCACACCACACACACACCACACACACACCACACACACACACACACACACACACACACACACACCACCACACAGTCGAGCTTTAATGAAACACAGAGACCCAGACGTAATAGTACTGTACTGCGTTATATTATTTCGAATCAAGAATTTTTCAAATTATGATTATTTATTTAAATTTTTTTACAACCATTTTTCCTCCTTGTCTCTCGCGCCCCCCTGGCATGCCTCTGCGCCCCCCAGGGAGGCGCGCCCCCCACTTTGAGAACCACTGGTCTAACACATGAACTCTCTCCAGTTGTATACTTAAGCAATAGCTCACGACAGGCCGTGGTATATGGTCATTATATCACAACTAAGGGGCGTGGTTCGGCCCGACGCGAAGCAAAACATAGTGCGAGGTGGTTGCTATGCAACAACACTAACAGCTAGCGAACATATTAGACAGAGAGCGTTGATCCATTATTTGGCTATTTATTTACATTAATGTGTCTGTAGCCGTTTATTGTGCAGCCACTGAAAACCTGTCCAGCATCAGTAGCATGGCTTACGTGGTTACTTGTAGGTTGAGGTTGTTCTAGGCTGTTGCTTGGCGTGGTCAGAATATTGCTCCACTTTCTCCGGTCCCCGAGATTTGGCTTCCAGTAGCTCTGGAGAGAGCTTTCGCACCTGTGGCCACTAACGGTCAGAAAGCTTTTGAATGGTGGTACTTCTCCAGTTGGTCTACCTGCTCTTCACGTAGCTCTGCATGTCGTCGTTTATGTTCTTTTTTTTCTGGAGATAGGCACTGCTCAATCCACTCCTCCATAGTAAGGCCACCCCGGAGGTCGAAGTTAAGTAAGGGATAATGTGCTGCGAGGCGGTCATTATGGGTAAAAAACACCCGACAGGCAGATCAAAAATAGTCCGTTGTTATTGTTTCAACTACCTAGCAACGGTAGGAACTGCTTAGATAGCCTTTTTAGCAGACCTTTTTTTTTTCAGATTTGAAAACATCGTTGCTTGCTTTAAAAGTAGCACAATTCATTAGGTCAAACCTTGGAAAGTATCTAGATATCCCTGCCCTAATGCCAAAGGAACTGATAACTGAATGTTTTTTGCTGTTTGATGTCTATGTCTGGACCGTTGCGTAAAAAGGAGGGTTTCTGCCCCGTTACTTCTCCGCTGTTTTCTTGTCCCAGTTTGCTTTTCAGCCCAACTGTACAGTTAAATCGACCGGACTTCTTTCTGCAGATGTGAGCGACCTTAACAACGGTCAATAAGTCCTTGCTGCACATTATCCCTTACATGTTTCCATCTTGAGCTTTGTTAGTTAGTTAGTTAGTTTCGTAACGGACGTAATGTACAGTAACGGTTGTAGCTTTTTCTCAGACGCGGAGGGATACTGACTTGTGAAAAGTAACTACAATTCTACACCGTGATATACGCTCATTTTATCACGGCTAAGAACCAATCAGATTGCTTGATTTGACTTGTCCGTTTTATAAATGTTAGTATAATATATTTTCTGTTTCTGGGTCGCTATACTAAAGCTTTGGATATATATATTTGGGGATGTCCCACTTCAATTCATTTTATCGTTTCGTTGAATGTTTTTATTCTTCTGAAAAAAAATTACACTGAGAAAATGTTGTGTATCTGACTCAGTTGATATGGTGACTGCACATCAGAAGGGAAAGAGTCTACAACCTTTTTTTAAACAATATTTTCTTCTTTAGAGCCATAAAAAGGCAGGAGCGATGTGGCGAGAGGGCGGTCTCCGGTGGAGAGACTTCCTCCCCGAGGACGTCGACGTCAACAAGTTTGTGACTGAGAAGGTGAGGATATTTACTAACATATAAATACTAGGGCTGTCAGTCGATTAAAATAGTTAATCGCAAATTAATCGCACATTTTTTATCTGTTCTAAATGTTCCATAGAGGAATATTTTCCAAGTTTTTTAATACTCTTATCAACATATGAGTGGACAAATATGCTTTATGCTAATGTTTATTATCATTTGAACAATGACAAATATTCTCATGAATATTAAACACAACAACCTGGAACCTCTCATACAATAATACAATACAAATTGTGTGTGTGTGTGTGTGTGTGTGTGTGTGTGTGTGTGTGTGTGTGTGTGTGTGTGTGTGTGTGTGTGTGTGTGTGTGTGTGTGTGTGTGATGGATCGTTGGAGCTATGTGCAACTCAAGGCATATGCTCGAACGGGAGCTGCCTGGACGCTGCAATCATGTTGCACTATCCGTGCTGAGTGTGCTGACTTTTCGTACAATGTCCCACTGTCTGGCTTCCTGCATAAAGTCAAGTGCTCGGCGCAGTTGTGGCGAAATGTCGCTCCTCTGTTTTCATTTAAACAGCTCCATATTCGTTAGCGCAGCTAGCTAGCACCAGATGCTAACAACAACAATGCACGTAAGGTCTCTCTCTCGCTCGGGCCACACATACACACACCCTCCCGGTCCTCCCAACAGCCAGTCGGTGCCTGCCGGTGAGCGTGGAAGTCTGGTCTGCCACAAGCGGGCGGCAGGAGCGGGGCTGTCAGCATCAGCTTGTAGATGGTATTTTAAACTCGATGCGCTCTGAAACTACGGGGCGGCCGAGGACAAAAAATACACATGCGTTAATCGCGTTAAAAAAATTAGTGGCGTTACAAAATGTTTTGCGTTATTAACGCGTTAACTTGACAGCCCTAATAAATACAGTTGTTAATCACACCTTATAATGAAGACCTGCAGTGTAGCTTTCAGACTCAAGATATGCAGATCAATAAATGAATAATCAACGTAAATAATGATTCCCTTTACTTGAATAATTAAAATACAGTGTGTCGAGTAGAGGTAATATATAAAGAACAGCTAGAGAACGAGTCACATGTTCTGTCTTTGTACTGCTTTAACCTGTGGCTGTTTTTTTGCTATGTTATCTGTATGTTTTATTTATTATTTCCACTATTATAGGCCTCTGTGTTGCATGTGTTTACTGATTGTGTTAAGTGTAATGTGTTTTAAGGGCGACTTTACAATATCTGTTCACAGAATACAGATGAAAAATAGCCTCTTAGCTCACTCTGGTGTGATAGATAGATGGATAGATGGATAGATGGATGGACAGGATAGATAGATGGATAGATGGATGGATAGATGGATAGATGGACAGATAGATGGATAGATGGATGGATGGACAGATAGATACTAGATAGATGGATGGACAGATGGATGGATAGATGGATGGATGGATAGATAGATAGATTGATGGATAGATAGATGGATGGACAGATAGATACTAGATAGATGGATGGACAGATGGATGGATAGATGGATGGATGGATAGATAGATATATAGATGGATGGATGGATGGATGGATGGATAGATGGATGGATGGATAGATAGATTGATGGATAGATGGATAGATAGATGGATAGATGGATAGATAGATGGATGGACAGATAGATACTAGATAGATGGATAGATGGATGGACAGATGGATAGATAGATGATAGATGGATAGATGGATAGATGGATAGATGGATAGATGGACAGATAGATGGATAGATGGACAGATAGATGGATAGATAGATGGATGGATAGATAGATGGATGGACAGATGGATGGATGGATAGATGAATGGATGGATAGATGGATGGATGGATAGATAGATAGATAGATGGATGGATAGATGGATGGATGGATGGATGGATGGATGGATAGATGGATAGATATATAGATGGATGGATGGATGGATGGATGGATGGATGGATAGATAGATAGATGGATAGATAGATGGATGGATGGATGGATAGATAGATGGATGGATGGATAGATAGATAGATGGATGGATGGATGGATGGATGGATGGATAGATGGATGGATGGATGGCGAAACCTGCTTTACAGGTCTCAGCACTCAAGCCTGCATTATTAATATAGGCAGGGCCAGTCTATTGTCGCCCATCAGCTGTAGATAGTTAACTAATTAGAGGGGCGTGCCCCTACAGCTGTGAGAACTGAGCAATCAGGCGTCCATTTTAGGTATCACTTTCCTGGAGCGTCAGCGTCAGACAGGCTAAGACTGACAAAGACATTAGAGTCCTACGGGAGTCACGAGGGAGGCAAAGAGGAGGCAAATCCTACTTTGATTGAGCTAAGTATCGTTGGTGTTTTTATTTTTTCATTTTGTTGTTTAGCCCCTCATGCTATAATCATGTGTATTTTCTCCATTCCTGTTCATGTGTCTTCTCGCAATTATCACTGGCCCCGTGTATCTCGTAATCGATATAACCGGCCTGCTCTCGTCTATCCCACGTGCTCCACTGAGATCCAACATCTAGTTTCAGGTGGCCTGTGGAACTGCCAGTCAGCTGTTCCCAAGGCTGACTTCATCTCTGGCTACGCCTCCCTGCAGTCTCTGGATTTCCTTGCTCTCACTGAGACCTGGATTACTCCATCCAACACATCCACCCCAGCAGCTCTCTCCACTGCATATTCCTTCTCCCATACACCCAGACCCACTGGCAGAGGAGGTGGCACTGGTCTCCTGCTCTCTCCCAAATGGAGCTTTTCCCTCTTCAAGCTACCTAACTTCACTCCTTCCACCTTTGAGTTCCATGCCGTCACAGTAACCCATCCTATACAGTTAACCATTGTTGTTCTCTACCGTCCACCAGGCGCCTTGGGGGACTTCTTGGAGGAATTAGATCATCTCCTCTCACACATCCCTGAAACTGGCCCTCCCGCTGTACTTCTCTGAGACTTCAACCTCCAGATGGGGAAGATAGACGAACTAACATCTCTGTTAACCGCCTTTGCTTTCTCACTGTCTCCGTCCCCACCGACTCATAAAGCTGGCAATGTCCTTGATCTCATATTCTCAAGGAACTGCGCTACTTCTAACCTCTCTGTAAACCCGCTCCACACATCCGATCACTTCTTCATTTCATTCTCTCTATCCCTTTCCAAACATAACAAACTAATCTCTTCCCATCCTACACTTGTCCGCCGTAACCTTCGCTCCCTCTCCCCCTCTACCTTTGCCTCGTCGGTGCTCTCAGCCCTGCCTTCCTCTGATTCGTTCCAACTACTGCCTCCAAACTCTGCTGCAGAAACTCTCCTCTCTACTCTCTCATCCACTCTGGACTCGCTCTGTCCTCTCACATCTCGGCAGGCTCGTCAGTCCCCTCCTGCGTCCCTGGCTAAATGATGCACTGCGTGCTAATAGAACCGTCCTTAGGGCAGCAGAGCGGAAATGGTGGGAAATCCAAACACCGTGACGACCTCCTAACCTATCAAGCTCTCCTCTCCTCTTCTCCTCTGCTTCGATCTCTCAGGCAAAAAGCACTTTCTTTCAAGATAAGATCCAATCTTCCTATTCCAATCCTAAAAACTATTTCCATCTTCTCCACCCTCTTGGACCCCCCAAAAGCTCCTCCCCCCTCCTCACTTCTGTCAAGCGACTTTGTTACCCACTTTGAAAAAAGGTTGATGATATTCCGCTCTTCTTTTTTCTGACTCACCTTTACTCACCCCTGGGTCACCAGACCCTCCTTCCACCAACACACTAACCTCCCTTTTCCCCTCTCTCCAAGTGAGGTTCTTACCCTCATTACTCTGCCCGCCCTACCACCTGTCCTCTGGACCCTATCCCTTCAAAACCTCCTTCAGACTATCGCTCCTGATATTCTACCGTTCCTCAACCATTTCATCAACACTTCTCTAACTTCTGGTCACTTTCCAAACAGTCTCAAGGAGGCAAGAGTAAACCCTCTCCAAAAGAAACCCACTCTCAACCCGTCTGATGTTATAAACTACAGGCCTGTCTCTCTCCTCCCGTTCCTGTCTAAATCACTTGAACGCGCTGTCTTTAAACAACTCTCCTGTTATCTCAATCAGAACAACCTTCTGGATCCGCACCAGTCTGGTTTCAAGGCAGGTCACTCCACAGAAACTGCTCTCATTGCTGTCACGGAGGAACTGCACACTGCCAAAACTGCATCCCTCTCCTCTGTCATCATCCTGTTGGACCTGTCTGCTGCATTCGACACGGTGAATCATCAGATCCTCCTTCGCACTCTCCAAAAACTTGGAGTTTCAGGCTCTGCACTTTCCCTCCTCACCTCATACCTGAAAGACCGTACCTACAGGGTGACTTGGAGAGGGTCTGAGTCCGACCCTTGTCAATTAACTACGGGGGTCCCTCAGGGCTCTGTCTTGGTCCCCTCCTCTTCTCCCTGTACACAAACTCGCTCGGATCAGTCCATTAGCCCGCATGGTTTTTCTTACCACTGCTACGCTGACGACACCCAATTAATTCTGTCCTTTCTCCCGCTCAGAGACCCAGGTCGTCGCACGCATCTCTGCTTGTCTAGCTGACATCTCTCAGTGGATGTCTGCTCACCACCTCAAGCTCAACCTTGACAAGACTGAGCTGCTCTTCCTCCCGGGAAAAGATTGTCCAACTCTTGACCTGACAATCAACATCGGCACCTCAGTTGTTTCCCCGACTCAGACTGCAAGGAATCTGGGTTTGACCCTAGATAACAACCTGTCCTTCACTGCAAACATCGCTGCTACAACCCGTTGCTGCAGATACACGCTTTACAACATCAGGAAGATACGTCCCCAGCTGACTCAGAAAGCGACTCAGGTTCTGGTCCAGGCTCTCGTCATCTCACGCCTAGACTACTGCAACTCCCTCCTGGCTGGTCTACCTGCATGTGCCATCCGACCTCTGCAGCTCATCCAGAATGCAGCGGCTCGTCTGGTCTTCAACCTTCCTAAATTCTCCCACACCACTCCGCTCCTCCGCTCCCTTCACTGGCTTCCGGTAACTGCTAGAATCCACTTCAAGACACTGGTACTTGCTTACCATGCTGCGAATGGATCTGGCCCTTCCTACATCCAGGACATGGTTAAACCGTACACCCCAGCGCGTGCACTACGCTCTGCATCAGCCAAACGACTCGTTGCGCCCTCGCTGCGAGGGGGACCCAAGTTCCCATCGGCGAAAACACGTGGGTTTGCTGTCCTGGCTCCAAGATGGTGGAATGAGCTCCCCATTGACATCAGGACAGCAGATAGCTTGCACATCTTCCGGCGCAAACTGAAAACTCATCTCTTTCGACTCCACTTCGAGCGTTAGAACTATTAACGAAGCAATTTTATACTACTAAAGGACTGGCTTACCTAAAGCCAGTTGAGTAGCACTTGAAATGTTTGGCTCTATGAAACCTGATGTACTTATATGATTCTGTTTTCTTCAAGGTTGTGTCTTCCTGGTCGAATGTACTTATTGTAAGTCGCTTTGGATAAAAGCGTCAGCTAAATGCAATGTAATGTAATGTAATGTAATAGATGGATGGATGGATAGATGGATAGATAGATGGATGGATAGATAGATAGATAGATGGATAGAGGGATAGAGGGATGGATAGATAGATAGATAGATAGATAGAGGGATAGATGGATGGATAGATGGATGGATGGATAGAGGGATAGAGGGATGGATAGATAGATAGATAGAGGGATAGATGGATAGAGGGATGGATAGATAGATGAATCGATAGATACTTTATTGATCCCAGTGTTCAGACTTTATAAAATAATACTTAAAAAAAAGTGGAACAGAGAATTAACAATTACAAATAAAATGAGAAAATTAAAAACATATCAAATATAAACAAAACAATACAAAATATTCTATATAATTAATGTAAAAAGTCAAAAAATACTACAGGAATTCAAATTTTTTTTAAAAAGTAAAAAATAATACTACTACTACATGAACAGAAATGTCCATCAATGTGCACCGTCTAAAATAATAAAACAAAATACAGATGATACATTTGGGTATTGTCCACAGTAATAACTGTTACATGTCTAATATGTGTAATTGTAAAGCGCTTTGAGTGCCTTGAAAAGCGCTCTAATACAAATGTAATGAATGTATTGTTGTTATTATTATAATAAAGCGTGTTTGTGTTGTGCAGAAGGTGGAGTTCACGCTGGGTGTGGAGTCTGAGAACGGTCAGAAGGAGGAGCTGAGCTCTGAGGAGCTGAGCAAACAGATTCAGAGGCTGATCCAGGATCAGGCCGACGACCAGAGGCTGTTTGACTGGATCGAGGTAAGGGCGAATCTTTACTAACATCTGCTTTTCTGTTTGCTATCCCTCGTACCCGGCTTGAGCTTCAACCTCAGGATCCATGTATCTGTGATCCTCTCCAGAATGGAAGTAGTCATCACATACAGAGCATCAACTAGTTCCTGAACAGTGTCCTTCACATGCTGATATCCAAGAGAGGGAGTTACACAGTCACAAGATGGAGGAATAGAAAGCAGTATTCAATGTTTACTTCAGATTAGCTCTACGTCAGAAATGAGCATGCTTGTCACATGTCTCTCTCCATAGAGGCTGAATCATCATGTTAATCACATAGCTATCATCTGCCTCAAACAGTCCTGATGCTCTTCTAGGTAATCACACTTCCTGCCATGTACAAAATACTGAGTTTTTTTCTCAAAATGTTGGCTATTTTCAAAAAATCTCAAAATCCTCACTTTTTCTCAAAATCACAAAATTCTCACTTTTTCCAAAAAAATCTCACTTTTCCTCAAATTGCTAATTTTTTCTTAAAATCTCAAAAATTCTCACTTTTTCTTAAAATCTAAAAATGCTCACTTTTTCTCCAAATCTCAAAACAATCCAGTTTGAATCCTCAATGCTTTTCAATCCCTAACCCAGTTGTAGGGCTCTTGGTTCTCTGCATGCGTGTAAATGAATGTGTCTCTGTGTGCAGGCTAACCTGGATGAGCAGCAGATGTCCTCCAACATGCTGGTCAGAGCTCTGATGACATGCATCTGTCAGTCAGCCATCATCTGTGAGTTATCCGCATGTTCCCTGTAGATATTACGCATTCAATCAAGTCAGAATTACCTCATAAACTGCTCCATGCCAGTCCCGTTAATGGCGTTTTGTTTCCTGCAGATGAGAACCCGAACAAGGTGGACGCCGCTAAGATCAAGAAGAGAGCGAAGGTCCTGCAGAAATACCTGAGTGACGACAAGAAGGAGCTGCAGGCTCTCTACGCTCTGCAGGCGCTGATGGTGGAGCTGGAGCAGCCGGCCAGTGAGTGACTTCTTAACATCATTTAGAGCAGCGGTGTCCAAACTTTTTTCACCGAGGGCCACGTACAGAAAATATTCGAAGGGCTGGGCCGCTATATATGGCCTCATAAGTTCAGTTATAAGTTTGAGAAATCAATCAAATGTAGGTAAATTATTCCTTTTAAAAGTTACAGCGGACCTGCAGGGAGTTTGTTCCAGATATTTGGAGCATAATAACTGAACGCTGCTTCTCCATTTTTTGTTCTGAATGTTGTAGTATGTGTTAGGCTTTATAATTGGTTTAATATGGGAGGCTGTGGCGCAGTGGAATAGTGCGTTGGTGTTGTGATCAGGTTCAAACCCCACTGCAGTCAGCATGTCCCTGAGACACTTCACCCCAAAGTGCTCCTGTGGGGATTGTCCACAGTATTGAGTATGTAAGTCGCTTTGGATAAAAGTGTCTAATAAGTAATGTAATATAGTTTAAATAGTCAATGTATTAACGTCTCTCGTGTTTCCCCTCTCCTTCAGACCTGCTGCGGATGTTCTTCGACAGCCTTTACGACGAGGACGTGATCAAACAAGAAGCTTTCTACAAGTGGGAGTCGAGCAAAGACCCGGTGGAGCAGCAGGGGAAAGGCCTGGCTCTAAAGTCCGTCACCGCCTTCTTCACGTGGCTCCGAGAGGCCGAGGATGAAGACGAGTCCGACAACAGCTAGAGGAGGAAGACGCTCGGAGGATTCAGAAGAAAAAACCCTGAATCGGCAAAATCCTTCTTCATAAACAGAAACACAAAAAAAAGCAAGAAAAATATTCTTCAACTGGGAGAGATTGTATTACGGATCGAACACTCGATCAGTTATTTTTTCCTTTATTTTTTTTGTTCCCTTTTTTGCGCAACTGAATGTCTTTTTTGGAAATAAAATAGAGCGAGTAGAAGAGCGAGAGAAGACGCCGTTTCCTTCAGTATTTCTTTGAAGTTTATCCTGGTTTTTTTCAAACGGCTGGTTTTTCCTCGCCGCGATCAAACACTATTCAAGACACTTTGCTTAATGACAGATATATAAATAAAAAAAAAGGCTGTTCACATTTATATTTTTGATGACTTCATCGTGTGAGCGGCAGCATCACATCGATCGGTGTTGGATCTACACGACCAAGCGCTAGTGTAGACGGTTAGCTTTCCCTTTCATCTTGTGTTGGATGGTTGGAGTGAGTGTTTTGTAATAAAATAAAAAAACTGGAAGAGATAATAAAGATTGTTGCCAATAAAAGAATAAAAATGTCTCCCTTTGCTTTTTATTAAGACCCTTGAATCCTAAACTCTACGATCACTTCTGTTGTATATTATCACTTTGTTTTATGTACGTTTTTTTCTCATAATGTGGACTTTTTTCTCAAAATCCTCACTTTTTCTCAAAATGTTGGCTTTTCTCTGAAAATCTGAAATGTTCTCAATTCTCACTTTTTCCTCAAAATTCTCACTTTTTCTCAAAATCACAACATTCTCACTTTTTCTCAAAATCACAAAATTCTCACTTTCTCAAAATTCTCACTTTTTCTCATCACAACATTTTCACTTTCTCAAAATAATCAGTGCATTTTCTGAATCTGAGGAGTTTTCTCATCCCTATGATTTAACAAAAATGGATAACATGTAGTCTAAAGTCAAGGGAATATAGTTGCTTAGCTTTTTTTCAAATGTGTTTACTAAAATGCAAAACAACTTAAACAAACCAACAGAACATCTGATAATATTAATGCATTTTTTTATTGAGCGCTTTTCTTGAAACTCAAAGACACTTTTCAAAGTAAAAATTCATAAAAACAACACGTATAAAACACAACATTAAAGGTCCCATGTCATGGCCATTTCTACTGATCATAGTTCCATTGTTGAGGTCTACTAGAATAGATTTACATTGTTCAATGTTCCAAACTCTCATTGGTTTCTCATACAGCATCTCTGTATAGTATGTGTATCCACTCTGTCCTAAACGGCTTGTTGGAGCTCCAGCCCTCCCCCTCCCTGTGAGCCCAGTGTGCTCTGATTGGTCAGCTCGCCCACTCTGTTCTGATGAGTCCACCACCGTTACAGCTGAACATCAGTGATTATGTTTTACAATGGCGTTCGCAACCAGAAAATGACACCAGTAATGACAAACGGACGAGAATGCTGCGTGGGGTCTGGGTGCCGTGTGGGCGGGACGTTGCGGGGCTCGCTGCTCCGCCCTTTGAGGCTCGAGGAGCAGACAGGGTGAGCTGGATTACTGGTGTCGTTTCCTGGTTGCTGCGTGGGGTCTGCGAGACAGCGAGACACCGCGGAGCTCAGCCTGAGCACACAATGCGGAAATCCTCAGAGCAGCTACGTCACTACGACCAGGAAGAAAAAAATGGAAAAAGAAAAATGTCCAACGAGAAGTTCTGGGGCAGCATCAGAGGTCGCCTTAACCGCATATTTTACTTGGGGCGGATACATTCATCCAGGATATCAGACAGCCGTTTTTTTTCTGAGAGCACCCAAAAACCGGGTTTCCGAAATCGTGCAGACGGTAGTCTGAAATTGATGGATGAATATTTTCCGTCTGACACTTAGTGTTTTTTCGAAAACATTTTAAAACTTCATCTTTGATTATTTTATGATGTAATTAACCGTTTTCTTCACTTTTTTCTTCTTTCCACGGGTGGGGGCGCATGGCAGGCCGCCTATGAGCTCCCAAATTCGGCCTGGAACCTCCAGGATTTGTGGGCTAAGCTCCATAAACTGACAAAATCACCCAGAAATGTCACTTTGCTTGCCCAAAAATATATAATACAAATACATTGAAATAGTAAAAGGTACAATTGTGCCCCGCATTACCTGGAATTTGTTTTATATAGCCCCATGATAGTGATTAAAAATCATTTTCGTGGAAAAAAGTGTCAAAACGCCTGATTAAAGCATATGCAGGACCCCAGTGAGCTCCAGACTATGTGTATTGTGTTAACTGTTAAGGAACCATATTAATGATAAAATAAATCATTTAAAAGCTAAAAAAAGCCCTCCCATATATATATATATATATATATATATATATATATATATATATATATATATATATATATATATATATATATATATATATATATCTATATATTATATATATATATATATATATACATATATTATATAATATATATATGGGAGGGCTGCGCCTTATCGCCTTCTATGGGCCAGCCGCCACTGAGTATAATATAATAATTGGCTATAACTGTACCGACGCACAGCTTAGTTACTGACCACTCTACCAGAACATTCTGAATCGAAGGCAGAATGCGGAGAAGACTTTTAGAACTGCAACAAAGGATGAACTAGAACTTGGACCACATTTTGGACCATTCTGAAGAACGTCAAAATCCTCAACAGGACGGAGAAAGCCTTGTGCAAAGGTAGCCTATGTCATGCTAATAACAGATCAATTTGAGCTAATCAAATGTCCATAAACAGAACACATATGGAGCTAACTATGAAAATTGTAAACAAGCAATCTGTATGTAAAAAACCACCTGTATGTAAATTGTAAATAAGCCATCTGTATGTCAAATATGTCTTATATGTCTTAAATGACATGATGAATTGGAAATGGGGGACCCTGATGTAAACAAGACGAAAGTCTTTCTCTGGTCTGCATCCCCTTAACAATTGTATGTTTTGAGCTGTACTGTACTGTACCCAATATACAAGCTGTTAATAAACTTTTCAATCAATCAATCAAACTCTGGGTCTGAGGTTTTGATACTGCACTTTGAAAAGTACAATGATTAATTCAAATTTAAAATAGGTATTTGAAAAGTGTGATGGAAACTTCTGGATCAATGGAGACTCTGAGAGACACGGGAGAGGAACTTTGATGGCAACACTGATGGTTTATTTGGTGCGTCGGCCAGATAATTCACAAGAAATGTGCTGAAGATCTCTACCGCAGACCCATGTGTTTAGATAGTTCTGAGAGAATAATCAACATTGTGCATAACAAGATAAAGCACAATAACACCTCTATCAGCTGATGCCAACAGGCAGGAACAGGGAGACAAAACACTGAGAGCACAGCAGCCAAGGCTGCAGGTGCCTCTGCTCCTGTTCCTTGTGTCCCCTTGTCAGTGTTAGTTAATTTTACTTTTGTCCTACTACCTCGCCTGCTGTTAGAATAAAGCTCGCTTTTTGTTTGGACCTGGATATCTGCCTCCCTGTCTCTGTACTGCACTTGGCTCCTATATATGTATATATGGGTTTTTACCATGGACTGTATATATAAATCAGTATATGTAATATATATACATTAGTTATTTGTCTTTTGCAGTCACTTAATTATATGCTAAATACATTTAATTCAATCTAAGATACATTTAATTCAAGCTAAGATACATTAGCTAGTTAGTGCTCTTACCTGTGTGCCTCCTTCAAACAGCATTATAACCAGACTGTATCTTAAAACGATACGTACGGGTTATAGCTACTTGATTTTAGATAAACAATTCAAAAGACAAAATCAATTAAATGTATTGGAAGACCAATCTTTATTTTAAGGTGCCTTTTCTTTAAACCTTCAGAAGTGAGATATTAGTTATGCAGTAATAGTATTGACAATAAAAAAATACTGAGCAACTTTAGTTGAGTTAACTTTATATTTCTTATTGTCTAAAAAGCATTTATTACACATTTCCCCCCCTCTCATATTCACACTGTGTAGCAATTGAGACTGTATTTCCCATCAGGTGTCATCTCTCTAACCGGAGTACTGTTTTGGATGAAGCGGCTCCGGCACAAACATTACAACATACATCAGATTCCCCAATAGTAGGTGTAGCAGTACGTACAGCAAGTTGCATTACATAGATTGTTTTGAACACACCTTCAAAATAGCATTGTGATTATATTACTGGATGGAAACGGAAAGCACAGGAACATGAATAAATTACATAACAGAAAGTATGAATAACAATAATGAAGTTGTGACTGTAGAAATGTTTATACTTTATATTATTTACTGTAAATGTTTAATTTAGATCTGATTATTATGATTATTCTTTATATCTATCCAGTGGCGACTGGTCATTAGGGGCAGGTGGCACAGCCCCACCTAGTGTCAGCAGAAAGTATTAAAAAAAATGATTAAGAAAAAATGCAAAAAATAAATTAAAATATATATAAAATATATTTTAAGATCATGGTTAATCATCTGATTCGTCTGTACATTGCTGTTTTAGTCTGTGTTCTTCTAATTAGTGTCTACAGTGTGTGCCTATTGAGCTGTTTAGAGCCATGTGGAACAAAACCCGATCCTGCCCCTCCCTCTCACTGTCTAAGTGAACGGTGACTGTAAAAACTACACTGCGCATGCTCAGAGTATTTTCCTATTTAATGTGTGTGGCAAAAAATAATGACCATAGGGGCATTGTGCTGCCATCCCCACCATACGTCATCTCACATAATTCAGAGCTGATTGGCTGTAAGTACGTGTGCCGCGAAAAGTATGGTGTGTGAAGAGGAGGAGAGAGACGCGTTCTAAAACCCGGAAGTAAGCTGCGCATGGCTTCCCTCCACAAAAAAGCTTTTCGAATCATAAATCTATCGATTAGATTAGATTTATGATAGACTTCTGAAACTACAAGACGATAAGGAGGACTTTTACAAAAAAGTAATAGAGATTTTTGTCCAGAAGGATAGGCAAATGGACTTCATCTTCAAGTCAAGGTAAGACCACCATTTTATTGAACATGGGATCTTACTAAGAGAGAACAATTCAATATTTAAATGAGAACATTACATTTTGTGGGTATCCTTCTGTTGAACTGTCTGTTTAAAATTAATTGAAGCATCAGACAAAAAAAGCTTTTGAAAATAATATTATATTTTGATTTAGGTCAAAATATAATATTTGTAAACCTGAAGAGTCAGTGCCTCAGCAGCCATGAACCTCACTGCAGAAGCTTATAGACATCTACGTTTTTTGTGCCCCACCACTTTTGCACATATAGAAACGCCACTGTATGTATCTATCTATCTATCTATATAAATCTCACAATGGGGTAGGTTACAGGAAGTTTTCATCAACAGATTGTTTTAGTCTGGCTTCACTGATTGGTTGCACACACTTTAAATGTACTGGCTATGCAAAACAGATGGTGCGGCTCATTATCATATTAGAAAACGCCCGTTTTTTAGGCGAGAAAAACGCCCGTTTTTTAAAAAAATGGGCGGAATAGTGGCATATTGGGCTTTCCATACTCGCGGGGGTTTAATGTGAGCGCCATGGTCATTTTATGTTCGTGTAAAAGCACATTTTTCACTCGCGCGCTAAAATATTGACCCAATTCTGGCTCCATAAACTGGCTCAGTGCAAAGAAGTAGACAGGGTTGGGAGAGAGTGAAGAGAGAGAGAGAGGTTCCAGTTTGTTCTGTTGAGATAATTCAGGAGAATATTTGTCATTATTCCAATGATAATAAACAAACATTTGCATACAAAATATTTGTCCACTCATATGGTGATAAGAGTATTAAAAACTTGACAAATATTCCTCTAAGGTACATTTAGAACAGATACAAAATGTGCGATTAATTTGCGATTAACTATTTTAATCGACTGACAGCCCTAATATATATATATATATATATATATATATATATATATATATATACATACATACACCAAAGGAAGGCCAATACGGGTAGCTGCTCTCAGGAGGGAGTCCAGGAGAAAAGAGAGAAGGAAAGTGGCCTTCGCTCAGAATCTGTGTTACCTTCAAGGACGAGGGGAAAAATGTACAGGTAACAAAAAAGAGGACTAGACTTCAACTGTCACACACTCCACGAGGTTTAGCCTCAGCTCAAGTTGAGCTCTCTGTAAAGATACGGGTCCAGCTCTCGGAGAGCATTGATCAGAACCCTGCTGGCTGCAGCTCCTTTATTTCGCACCGTGTCCACCACCTCTCGTGCTCCGTCATGTTTGGATTTGGTTCTGGCTGACGTCATTTCAGATTCACTGATCACTTCAGAATCAAAGAGTTTATCCAGAAGGACGTTCAACACAGTTGGAGACACTCTTTGAATGAACTCTGTCCGAACTGAGAACAGCCTCTGGTCTGCTGGGACTCTGATCTCTGCTGAGACTCTGCTCTCTGCTGGGACATTTCTCTGGGACAATGCAAGTCTTGGACCTGGTAGATGAACAGGGAAAATACTTTTGTTAACCAACAATCACATTAAACAGATCTCTTAAAAATTAAAGTAACTCGACAATCCCAGAGGTGGATTTCTGTTCGGTTAAAGTTATAATATGTAACATTTCCTCATTCAAATAGATAAAAACTCCTACACCTGTATTATTTATACTTGGTTGAGTTGTCTTCATAGATTATCTCAAATGGTTCAGAGAGATGTGTAATTTTAAAGGTAACAGTACGTTCATCACGGTCTCCTGTAATGCTGTAATCCATTTAAGCATGAGAAGCTGAAGACTACAACTCCCATGATGCCACGCTGTTTCACCACCACACCACACTAGTTATTACTATAGTTATAGAACATTACAGGTTGTGTGTTTAATGCGTAATGATGCGCTGCCATGGAGCCTTAATAGAGAAGGCTATGAGATGGAGCTTTAGAGTTATCAGTCTATCACTGGGTCTGAGCTCAGGTGGAGTCTTTACCTTCCAGTGGCACGCGGTAATTCCATACTATGTTTCCACCTTGGTCCTTGACCCTCAAATCCACTCTCTCTGTGCTCGTCGTCAGGGAAACTTGAAATGTCGGATCGTAATCTGGTCCCAAACTTGATTCAAATGTTTTACTCTGAAAGCCAGAAGCAGAAGTTAAACGTGTATCTGTTTCTTTCCTGATTGTGGATCCACATGCAGATACATGTGTGTTAATGATCATTGTGTTCCTTTAGAGGAGTATCAGTGACTCACCTCAGGCTGAATGAAGAAGCCCTCAGGTTCACAGTGTACACTGTAACCTTTGTACAGTTCCAGCTCACAATCGGTGGAGATTGTGATGTTCACAGCAGGTCTGTGTTGATCAGCAACCTTCAGTAACAGAGTAACTTTAGTTATGCTCAGATAGTCAAGGCAACTTTATTAAGGATCACATTAAACAACAACAAACGTTGACAGACCTGCTCCACAAAGTGATGAGATACACAATCAATCACAACATAATTATAAGTATTTATTGCCTTTGTAAAGGAATATTACAAATAGATTATTTTAATTCTTTGAGATAAGCTATTGAAGAAGTTATTCCAACGTTAACCAAAACACAAACCGTCTGTGTCGGTTATACAACACAAAAGGCTGCTGCCCAAGCTGTAACATGTGGCTGGTAGGGATGAGATCACGTTGTCTTGGCAGTGATTCATCTCAGCAGGTCTTTCAGGTCTGTGTGATGTGTTTAACATTAAAGCCATCAGTTTCCACAGACAGAAAGACATGCTGAGAGAGAATCATACAAAACCACAAAGAGCGATCTGAAGATTTACAGTTCAGATAGATCTTATTCTTCTCCCAGCACGAGAAGGTTTGAGAAGAGGAGCAGTGTGTGTGGAAACAGCTGTGGTTTAAACCAGTGTTTAGTCTGATGGTGAGCACATTACCTCCTTCTTAGGGACGTTTTTCTGCAGCAGATGTACATCCAGTATTTGCTCCTCTCTGACCGGGGGTCTTAGGAACACCAGAATCTTGCCCTTTATCCGCAGAAGCAGAACCCTTTTAATGACATCCCAGACCAGGCCAAAGAGAGAGAGGTGAGGCACCTTCACCACCACGTGAGTGCGTGTGACCTCCAGCGGCTCCAAGATGCTCAGGCCTTCATCAGTGATGTGGACGACAGACAACAGGCCGTCCAGGAGCAGCGCTGTGGAGCAAAGAGCAGGTCATCTGTTGCATTGCTGCTGAAACAGCTTCATCGTATTCAATGTCACACCACTTTAGCTCAGAGCTAATGCTCATCTAATGTCATTCACTTTGGAGCCTCACTAGGATGTACCAGTTTATATCCTCCACCTTTTATTCTAATGTTTCATTATTGTTCCGCCCCCTGTGATCTTTCTGGATGTGAGCATTTGCTGTTAAACTTTATTAATTCTTTTTTATTCACCAGACTGCTGAAATGTTTGTAATCTGCTGCCAGAACAACTTGACTGTGTCCGGTCTCATGTCTGAGTGATTCTCTAGATGTGTGAAGAGTTTTCTAAAGCTTTTAGGGCGTAGAAAGTCTACAGCTGAGCATGCTGTGGACTGACAAATCACAGTTTAAATCTCTTTAATATTACAGTGAGGAGACTGCAGAGGGCCCAAAGAAAAACGAACTCAGTATTTAGAGCTGCATTGCATCGTATGCTTCAATAATGATGTCATGCAACACATCGACTAAATGGATGTTTTAATAATTGAATTCTTCTTCCTTTGAATCAGATTAGGTGCCTGAATTATACTGTTGCTATATTTGTTAAACTAGTTTAATAAAGCTGCTTTATAACTCTTGAACGCTAGTGAATAGTATAAAGTGTTAATCATTGTATAGTGTATTTGTTAACACTAGATTACATTACATTACATGTCACTTGTTAGACGCTTTTATCCAAAGCGACTTACATACTCAATACTGTGGGCAATCCCCACAGGAGCAATTTGGGGTGAAGTGTCTTGCCCAGGGACACAACGACATGCTGACTGCAGTGGGGTTTGAACCTGTGACCTCCTGATCCGAATACCAACTCACAACCCACTGCACCACACGCCTCCTAGATGTCTTTACCATCCTCTGTCTCACTGTGTGGCAGGTGGAGCTGGCAGACGGCAGCTTCATCAGAACTCTTCACCTCGAACAGCGGCCCTGCTGCCTTCTTGCCAGCTGATTGGAGGAAGCTCTCCTCCCAAGGGACCGTCCTGTACAGAAGCTCCGCCTCCTGAGCCATGACGAACACCAGGCCAGTCGAAGCGCACTGGAACTCACCTGGACCAGGACACCTGAACCTGTAGACACACAGGGGACAGGTTACTACAACAAGCCTTCACTGGCCTGTGTTCTGACTGACAGGTGTTCATCCAGCTGGAGTCTGACCTGGAGGAGGGTTTGTTGAAAGATCTGAAACACCTGATGATTACAGGAACATCACTGAAGATGTGTCCACATGCATCAGAATGTGTGTGCAAACACATTTTCATTAAATTAACAAAATGTCTAGTCCAGCGAGGATCTAGACTGGCACAGGAAAACAATCCTTCCTACACACAGAGGCATTGTTTTATTTACGTCTGTTGGAAAGAGATTGGATGCAATACCTCAAGGTGAAAGACATGAAATCAAACACAATTAAATGAATATATATTTGTCATGTGTTTAAAATAATGTTTGGTCATGTTATAGGATTACCTGTATGAAGACTCAGTTGTGAGTTCAGGTGAGAAGGATTCAGGAGCCTGGAACAAACAAAGGTAGTTATTTTAATAGAAATCAAGTTAAATTCTAGCTTCATGAAACCAAACCACAATTCCACAACATATTCAGACCAATTTGAAAAATGCAAATGAGTCTGAATCATCTGAGTTCATCGACAATTTCAAACGGGTTATTAACGTGTTAACATGTCACAGCAGTACCAGCCAATCACAGCACATTATTACCAGCCAATCACAGCACAGTAGTAGCAGCCAATCACAGCACAGTATTACCAGCCAATCACAGCACAGTATTACCAGCCAATCACAGCACAGTATTACCAGCCAATCACAGTAACAGTCAATCACAGCACATTGGGGCGGGATATTGTTTAGGTTTCTAGATCAATTGCGAGCGTTAGTGCATTTAACTTGACAGCCCTAATAATTATATTTCATTCAGTGGTGAAATAAATATACTCCACTCTGTTCAACTGCTCCTCTCTCACCTTTCTGTCTGTCTTCACTTCCTGTTCCACATCGGAGTCACCTGATGGAGAGAGGTGGGAACAGAGAAACATAATCATAAAGCAATAATAATAATTCTTGTAGTATAAATATATTTTAAGATCAGATTTAATGTACAATAGTTTGATGAATGGAGGATATGGTTTCAGTACTCACAGGTCTTCTGCATCTTGGCTGTGATCGTCTCACCTCTGATCCTGCAGGGATGAACACAATCCAACAGTTTTGGATCAAGTTTAAAATAAGTGTTTGTTCTTTGAGTCAGCTTCAGAGTCCTGACTGATCTCATGCTTTACATCCCATCATATCTTCTCTGCAACACTACGACTGAGTGCCACAGCTCTCAGCTGCATCACAGGAAGTAACTGCTCATTAGGCTAGAAACTAAAAACATGACAGGAAACAAAACAGAAAACCTTTTCCACTCTTCTGTAAAATCCTATATGTCTGTTAGAAAGTTGCTAACTAACTAAATGTGGCTTTGCATTTTCAGCTTACAATATATAGTTGATGGAAGAATGAAAGAACCTGCAGTCAGTGGTAACATCACTGATCTGTTGTGATTCCCCAGTGAGAGAAACACCTCCCTGTGTTTAATACAATACTGCTGAACCAGCAGAGACCCCGTACTGACCCGAGAGTCTCCAGTCTGCAGTCTGGACTCTCCAGAAGATCTCTCAGCAGCTTCTCTGAATCCTGCAGAGCGTTCTCACTCAGGTCCAGATCTCTCAGATGGATGTTGGACTTCAGAGCTGAGGCCAGAGCAGAACAGCTGATCTCTGACAAGCTGCAGCCACTCAGTCTGAATAAAGAACACATGATGTAACTTTAGAAAACAATGCTCCTGTTTGAAATAACTCCAGGTTTAATAATCTGCTCAGAGCTGAAGAAGGTCAGAAAGTGGAAACTCCAAACAGGTTAAAAACGGTAAGATACAGAAAGAGGGAAAGAGCTCTCATTAATATTAAAGACAACGTGCTTCTACTTCAATACAACGAGGAGACTTCACATCTGAGACTCTGCTCCATCTACACTAACTCATGATGTGCAGCTAGACAAATACAAACCACAGAAACTGATTCAACTCAAGATCACAACGATACAAGGATCACAATTCAGGATGAATTTTAAATGTGAAGAAAAACCTCCAGAATATGTATTTTAGGAACAGTGGAGTCATCAAATCACAGCATCTTCAGAGTGAACTATTCAGTCAGTATCAGCATCATGTAGCTTCAGGAACATGTTGGAAACAGCAACAACTGAACATACTTGTTATTGTTGGATCGTTTTAATATAATCATTTAATTAATGTATTTGATATCATTTGTTAAAATCATGATGGAGAATACAAGATGAATTTCAGCTGTTTAAAAGGTTCAGAGTGAATTCTTCAGTGAAGGTTTTTGTTATATTTAAATGTAAAGATCAACATTGTTATTATTAATGCTAGAGTTGCATAATGCCGCATGATTGCCAGTATGGCTGCGGCTAATTTTGGTTTATTTCATTTTTGAGTTATTCTGTGCTTTTGCCCCCACTTATTGTGTTTTCCCTTTGTTCCTGTTTCAGTTACTGAGAGCTGAAGGTGATGGTGTTGGTGTCCGAGGTGGTGGCTTCCCCCGGGTTTTTGGATCTTTTCTCCGTGTGATTGTGTGAGTGTGGAACACGTGTGACCGGGGTGACTTAAGTTGGTTTTTGCAGGATCCCTCCACTCATTCGTTGACCCTCTCCCCCCTCAGCCCCCTTGTTAGTTTTCCTTTTTGGATATAGCCTTGTGTGAATGTTTTTAAAAATTGTATTTTTACCATTCTACACGAATAAACTGTTCTATTTTTGATAGTTGAACCACGTCTCTTGTTCCATCAATCACCAAACCTGTGTGTCCTAGTCAGGGGCGCCGCCAGGGATTTTGGGCCCCAGATATCACATTGGTTACTTAAACATTTTTTTCTTAATGTTCTAAAGTAGTTTGGGCCCCAGGCAGTAACTGTGGAGGCGTGTGGCTCTGTGGGGTGTCCGTAGGTGTTCGGATCAGGGGGTCACAGGTTCAAACCCCACTGCAGTCAGCATGTCGTTTTGTCCTTGAGACACTTCACCCCAAATTGCTCCTGTCGGGATTGTCCACAGTATTGAGTATGAAAGTCGCTTTGGTTAAAAACGTCTAACAAGTAACATGTAATGTAATGTCAGTCACGGGCCCTTAGAATCGTCCTAACTTTTCACCCCCTTACGGCGCCCCTGGTCCTAGTGACTTAAAACTCGTTATATTTCCCTGGGTGAAATTCCCGGGGTGGCGTTGTCGGACTTAGTGGTTTAACCAAACTACTGTTAAATCAATATATTTATTCTGCGGCCGCTGCCACAAACTGGCATTATGCAACTCTAGCATTAAGAGGCTCAGTGAGGATCAGAGTGATATCAGCCTGATGTCTGCAGCTCAGAGTCAACACAACTCTCACATATTCATCTCAGCACACAAGTTAAAGATGGAGAACTGACCTGAGAGTCTCCAGTCTGCAGTCTGGACTCTCCAGAAGATCTCTCAGCAGCTCCACTCCTGAATCCTGCAGAGCGTTGTGACTCAGGTCCAGATCTCTCAGATGGATGTTGGACTTCAGAGCTGAGGCCAGAGCAGAACAGCTGATCTCTGACAACCTGCAGCTCCACAGTCTGAATAAAGAAAACATGATGAGGATACAAATCAGTTTATAATCCAATCAGATGTTCAGGTATATTAAGTGTAGCTCAACATTCCTGTCTCCTAATCAATGAGCTTTTCCCTGAATTACAGTGACTGTCATTCTGTTATTGTGGATCATCATAATATCAGCCTTCTGTTTATTATCTGTGAAAACATTGAAATCAATGGGAAGCAATAAAAACATGTATACTTCAGAGATCAATGTGAAACTAATATTAGTTCAGATGAACTTCTTTATTCAGATGTGACCATTTACTAAAGACAACATACATTTACTTGAACAACTAACAGTGGTTCTATTTCGTCCCTACTGACCGCCAGAGGCGGTGCTTTAAGCACGGGATATGTCCATAGCCCGCATGCACAGCTCGAGTACCAATAACAACAAAGTCACCTGTGACCCACGTGACACCGGCTATATCAGCTGGTGTCGTCAGAAGATCTGTTCCTTTCATCTTCTCGCTGCGCGAGGTTACCGTGGCTACATGTTTGTAGCCTACAGCATTCAGATTTGAACGTTTGATCTGAGGGATTGCTCTGCAAGCAGCTGGCCGCGTGCAGCTTCGCGACTGACAGTCGGAGCTACGGGTCGTTAACGCGTCCTCCAGGAGCTGTGGCCGGCTGTGCAGAGCCTCGACAGACAGGTTTGTGTCAGCTTGTTGCTGGTGATGGCTGTGTCCCCGCACCCTCTACCAGCCAAGTTGTCCTGATTGCTGTCTTATTTTTTGTTTGGCTTAGACTTTCTGGTGACGACAGTGTTCCCGCTTCCTCTCCCATAAAGTTGCCCTTATGCTCTTTTGAAAGTTCTGCTTGTGGCGTTGTGCCCGAGCTATCATTAGTATTTGAGTCCCAGCTTTGGCTGCGTCCCTCATTCAATTTAGTATGGAAAGCCCGCTCCCGGTAACATAGGGTTTGATTGCAGTAGCGCTAGATCGTTGTTTACTGCTCCTAGTACTAGACTTTTTGAACATCCGGTTTCACTATGAGTGAATTATTAACTCAGCCGGTGAGGGCAGTGCTCCCGCTCCCGGTAACATAGGGTTTGATTGCAGTAGCGCTAGATCGTTGTATTACTGCTCCTAGTACTAGACTCCTAGCACTAGGATGATATGCAGAGAACATCTTCACTGCGGGTGCTGTGTGTTCCGCATGTGCGGTTACTACTGTAACCATGGCCTACGGTTCTATGCGGGCTGTTCTCTTTCTTAGAAGCTAATTATCTGGTCTTAACATTGTGTTCTGACTTGGTTGCTTGATTGTTAGCAGCAGCCTTTTGGATAACACCTTGCATGTACTGTTAAGCTTCATTATTTAACTCAGCCGGTGAGGGCAGTGCTCTCGCTTCCGCTCCCGGTAAACGCATGGTATGGTTGCAGTAGCGCTATATCGTTGTATTTACTGCTCCTAGTACTAGACTCCTAGCACTAGGACGATATGCAGAGAACAATCTTCACTGTGTGTGCTGTGTGCTCTGCATGTGTGGCCATTAAGGAGGATTTCATCCTCCCAATATTATATTATCTAGTGGGCAGCCGTTTGGCTGAAACTTTTAGGCACCGGCCACAGTTACTACTGTAACTAAGGTTCTAAGCCGTAAGTACTGGCCATAATTACTACTGTAACTACGGTTCCAAGCCGTGTAAGTACTGGCCATAGTCAATACCGTAACTACGGCTCTATGCTGTGTAAGTACTGGCCATAGTTACTACTGTAACTACGGTTTTAAGCCGTAAGTACTGGCCATAGTTACTACAGTAACTATGGTTCCAAGCCGTGCAAGTACTGGCCATAGTCAATACCGTAACTACGACTCTATGCTGCGTAAGTACTGGCCATAGTTACTACTGTAACTACGGTTCTAAGCCATGTAAGTACTGGCCATAGTTACTACTGTAACTACGGTTCCAAGCCATGCAAGTACTGGCCATAGTTACGACTGTAACTACGGTTCTAAGCCGTGTAAGTACTGGCCATGGTTACTGCTGTAACTACGGCTCTGTGCTGTTATCTTCTTTAGAAGCTAGTTATCTGGTCTTAAACATGTGTGGTATTTGACTTGATCTCGCTTGATCGTTAGCAGCAGCCGCTCGGCTAACGTCTTGCGTATACTGTTAAGCTTCTATTTTACCCAGCTAGGTGAAGGCAGTGCTCTCGCTCCCGCTCCCTCTGCCGGTAATGCGGATGTAGCTACATCCCTTTTTCTGTTCGGCGAGTAGTAGCACCGCTCTACTCTTCCCGTTCAGCAGGTAGCTGGTGAAGGCTGTGTTCCCGCACCCGCTCCCGGTTACGCTGCATCTGGCATTCGTCTCTAACTCAACCAGTGAAGGCAGTGTTCTCGCCCCCGCTCCTGGTAGACGCTGAACTGCCTAGTTTTTCCGTTAAGCAGATAGCCGGTGAAGGCTGTGTTCCCGCACCCGCTCCCGGTTACGCTGCATCTGGCGTTCGTCTCTAACTCAACCAGTGAAGGCAGTTCTCGCCCCCGCTCCTGGTAGACGCCAAACTGCCTCGTGTTTCCGTTAAGCTGGTGAAGGCTGTGTTCCCGCACCCGCTCCCGGTTACGCTGCATCTGGCATTCGTCTCTAACTCAACCAGTGAAGGCAGTGTTCTCGCCCCCGCTCCTGGTAGGCGCTGAACTGCCTTGTCTTTCCGTTTAGCAGGTAGCTGGTGAAGGCTGTGTTCCCGCACCCGCTCCCGGTTACGCTGCATCTTGCATTCGTCTCTAACTCAACCAGTGAAGGCAGTGTTCTCGCCCCCGCTCCTGGTAGACGCGGAACTGCCCTGTTTTTCCGTTAAGCAGGTAGCTGGTGAAGGCTGTGTTCCCGCACCCACTCCCGGTTATGCTGCATCTGGCATTCGTCTCTAACTCAGCCGGCAGTGTTCTCGCCCCCGCTCCTGGTAGACGCGGAACTGCCCTGTTTTTCTGTTAAGCAGGTAGCTGGTGAAGGCTGTGTTCCAGCACCCGCTCCCAGTTACGCTGCATCTGGCATTAGTCTCAAACTCAACCAGGGAAGGTAGTGTTCTCGCCCCCGCTCCTGGTAGACGCTGAACTGCTGTGTTTATTAATCCAGCCAGGTGAAGGTAGTGCTCTCGCTCCCGCTCCCTCTGCCGGTAACGTGGGTGTAATTACATCCCTCTTTCTGTTCGGCGAGTAGCAGCAACGCTCTACTCTTTCCATTAAGCAGGTAGCTGGTGAAGGCGGTGTTCCCGCACCCGCTCCCTGCTACGCTGCATCTGGCTACCTACAGAATGGTTCATTCATGTAGCGCCTGTATGGCTTCTCTTGAGCCCGAGGACGGCCACGACCGCTGCCCCTCCTGCCTCTGGCAGTCAGTGGGGACGAAATTCGAGCATCTGAGGGAGGTTCTCACGGTAAACGCCTGCATGAGCTGTAGCTGCATGCCTCGGGCGCTCAGAATGGCTAGAATCACTGAGGTGGAACGTCTGGCAGCAGCCAACAGACACCTCTCCTTGTCACATCCTCCTCTAGATCAATTTGGCCGTTCCCGGCGACTTGAGGGAGCGATGGCTATGTGTGCTCCCCCCAATAGAAGGACTAGAAACAGGCTGTCCTCTAAAGTGGATCGGCTAGCTGCCGATAGGGGCATGATGAAGTCGCCTCTTGGCCCTTCAGCCTGGGCCCGGTGTAGAGGCTGCTAGCGGGCCGCCTGTCCCCCCCCCCCTCCTTCGGTTGACTCCCCTCCTTTGGCTGACGCACCTGCTTTGGCTGACGCACCTCCTTCGGTTGACGCACCTCTGTATGAGGACGCCTTGTCGCTGGTACAGACTCGTCGCCAGGTTTCGCTGGCCCAGTCACCACTAACGGAGGCATGTAGGAGAGTCCTCCGTAGCGTACCAGTCGAGCCAGGGGAGCTGTTTAGGTCAGCTGCCCTGGAGGCACTGGAGCGTGCCGCCCAAGCTAGGCAGACCAGGCAGCAGCTCTCGGGTCTTCGCGGACCTGTGCCCACTCCCAGCAGGCCCAGGGGCCGCTATAGCAGCCGCACTCAGCCGCCGGATTGCAGGGGTGGTCTGCAGAGGTCTTAGCGGCCCACTCAACCGCCTCCCAATGACTTCGTGCCCCAGGTCGCCCGCCTTCCAGGCGGCCTCGTGCCCCAGAGTCTTACCGGCGCCCCCCAAGAGGCTCCAGGGGCCGGGGGGCTGGGCCCTGAAATTCCGGGGGCGGTCGTCGGCTGCTTTCCCAGCAGCAGCTCAGTTACTGGGCGGTCTGTACTTCCATCCCTTGGGTGGTTTTCACCTTAACCCAGGGGTACGGACTGCAGCTCCTGCCCCTAGCCTTCGGCTGGGTCTAATTGACAGTTGTCAGCGATCCGGCAGGGGCCCTAGCTCTGGCCCAATAGTTGTCCGTCCTTCTGTCCAAGGACGCAATCAAGCCAGTAAGACCCTCTGCTTAGCCCAGGGGGTTCTACTCGGCGTACTTTCTCGTGAGCAAGAAAGTCGGCGGATTTCGCCCGATCTTGGACCTCAGAGGAATCAAGAGATTCCTGAAGGTGCTGCCATTCTATATGCTGATCACTGCATATGCACAGGTGGAGTGGTTCTCAACCGTGGACTTGAGGGATGCCTACTTCCACGTGGGCCGGGCAAGAGGGTGCCTTATATTCAGTTCCTCCGGCCCTTGGGCAGACTGGCAGCTGCCTCGGCCGCTGGGCCCTTAGGCCCGCTGTCGTTGCGCCCCATGCAGATGTGGCTGAACAGCCTTCACTTGGACGCCAAGTGGCACAGGCACAGGGAAGTCAGGGTGTCGCAGCATTGCCTCCACTCTCTGTCACGCTGGAGGGGCAGGGCCTATCTCCTGGTGGGCGTGCCCATGGGCGCCATCCCATCCCGCCAGGAGACCATCACCATAGGTGCATGTCTCTCAGGGTGGGGTGCAGTGCGGCAGGGCAGGACCGTTCAGGGTCAGCGGTCTGCCCAGGAGAGTGCGCGCCAGGTCAACGTGCTAGAGTTTTGGGCTGTGCAGCTTGCACTCACGCACTTTCTACCCCAACTGGGGGGAAAGAATGTGCGTGTTCCTTGGGGACAGCATGTACGTTGTTGCTTAGACAACAGTCCCTTCTAGATAGTGGACGTTCTCACTCCACTCTGAATTTATGTGGCTGCGATTTCTTCCCGACATGTTCGGGTCGACGGCGTTCGGTGTCCCTCTTTATGAGAGGGGCTTTACGGCAGCATCCCCCTAGCACCCCGAGGGCTCCGGCTTGGGACCTGTCCCTGCTGCCGGATGCCCTATAATCTCCTCCCTTCGAGCCCCTGGCCCAGGTGGGGCTTAGGTGGCTGCCCACGAAGGATTTCTGCTTGCCATAGCCTCAGGGAAGCGAGTCGGGGAGTTGCATGTCCTCTCCATAAACAATACATGCCCGAGGTGGGACTCTCAGGCGTTGCCCTTTGGGCAAATGTGGCATTCCCGCCCGGGGTCCTTCCACAAACCCACTTCAATCAGCCTGCCCAGCTGGCACGCTTTCACATTCAGGAGTACGGCACGTCGAAGTTGCTGTGCCCTGGGGGTGCCCAAAGGGCATATAGGCTACTGCCTGTATACGGCAGGAGGAGCAACTCTTGATTTTGCCCTGGCGGCACTAAAGGAGGTGATGCCCTCTAACCAGTGGCTGCCCCACTGGGTTGTCGATACCATCTCACAGGCTTACGGGGCCAGTGGCCGCCCCCTGCCATCAGGCTGAGATGCCACTCTACAAGGAGCATCTCAACATCTTGGGCTGCCCTGAGGGTGGTGCCCCTGGAGACCATCTGCGCCGCGGCGTCGTGGGCGTCTTCTGGCACATTCTCCAGTTGTCATCAGGCCAATGTCGCCACTCCCCATTCTTTGGGCGTGGTCCTTTTGCCGAGCTCCGCTGTTTCCAGTGGTGAGCAAGGGCTTGGATTCTTCATGACATTGTTGGTATAAGTCATCCAGTGCTGAAAGCACCGCCTCTGGCGGTCAGTAGGGATAGAATAGAACGGCTGTAACTACGGTTCTATGAGTCCCGGATGACCGCCAGAGTTCCCTGTCACTCAGAATTCTTGTGTGCTCGCGAGAAGATTCTGGGAACAGATCCTCTGATAACACCGGCTGATATAGCCGGTGTCACGTGGGTCACAGGTGACTTTGTTGTTATTGGTACTCGAGCTGCGCATGCGCGCTATGGACATATCCAGTGCTTAAAGCACCGCCTCTGGCGGTCATCCGGGACACATAGAACCGTAGTTACAGCCGTAACTATCGATATCTAACATATATATTTTAAGAAACAGTCAACTTTTATGACTGCAGACTAAATGTATTACAAGAAAAATAAGAATATGAACAAAGCGACTGTGGCAGTGGGGTGTGGTTAGAGCGCCGGCTGCTGGAGGGATGGGGCTGGCTCCAGACAGCTGGACAAGGATCAGGTAACCAGGTGAACAGTAGAGCATGTCAGTAACCTGGTTCTTGTCTCTTGGTCTGGGTCCTGGGGTTAGAATGACTTGCCCCAAGAAAGCCTGTCACTGGCAGCAGTGTTCTGTCTGTTTCCTAAAGTATTAATGTATTGTTTGCACGCTGTGGCCAGTCAATAAAGCTTTCTTTTAGGCAAGCCTTCCTCTCCTTCTGTCCTTTTTAACTGGGTGAGCAGGAAAACCCTCACAACGACATACACAAATGTGTGGTTGTTCAAGCATTAGGTTCATTTGTCAATGAAACACATGAGATCTCCAGCAGTAACAGAGAGTCAGTGAACTGACCTGAGAGCCTCCAGTCTGCAGTCTGGACTCTCCAGAAGATCTCTCAGCAGCTCCACTCCTGAATCCTGCAGATCGTTGCCACTCAGGTTCAGATCTCTCAGATGGATGTTGGACTTCAGAGCTGAGGCCAGAGCAGAACAGCTGATCTCTGACAACCTGCAGAACTCCAGTCTGAATAAAGAACACATGATGTAACTTTAGAAAACAATGTTCCTGTTTGAAATAACTCCAGGTTTAATAATCTGCTCAGAGCTGAAGAAGGTCAGAAAGTGGAAACTCCAAACAGGTTAAAAACTGTAAGATACAGAAAGAGGGAAAGAGCTCTCATTAATATTAAAGACAACGTGCTTCTACTTCAATAAAACGAGGAGACTTCACATCTGAGACTCTGCTCCATCTACACTAACTCATGATGTGCAGCCAGACTAATACAAACCACAGAAACTGATTCAACTCAAGATCACAACGTTTACAAAGATCACAATTCAGGATGAATTTTAAATGTGAAGAAAAACCTCCAGAATATGTATTTTAGGAACAGTGGAGTCATCGAATCACAGCATCTTTAGAGTGAACTATTCAGTCAGTATCAGCATCATGTAGCTTCAGGAACATGTTGGAAACAGCAACAACTGAACATACTTGTTATTGTTGGATACATTTAATATAACTATTTAATTAATGTATTTGATATCATTTGTTAAAATCATGATAGAGAATACAAGATGAATTTCAGCTGTTTAAAAGGTTCAGAGTGAATTCTGCAGTGAAGGTTTTTTGTTGTTATATTTAAATGTAAAGATTAACATTGCATGATGCAACTCTAGCATTAAGAGGCTCAGTGAGGATCAGAGTGATATCAGCCTGATGTCTGCAGCTCAGAGTCAACACAACTCTCACATATTCATCTCAGCACACAAGTTGAAGATGGAGAACTGACCTGAGAGTCTTCAGTCTGCAGTCTGGACTCTCCAGAAGATCTCTCAGCAGCTCCACTCCTGAATCCTGCAGCTCGTTGTGACTCAGGTCCAGATCTCTCAGATGGATGTTGGACTTCAGAGCTGAGATCAGAGCAGAACAGCTGATCTCTGACAAGCTGCATAACTCCAGTCTGAATAATGAAAACATGATGAGGATACAAATCTGTTTATAATCCAATCAGATGTTCAGGTATATTAAGTGTAGCTCAACATTCCTGTCTCCTAATCAATGAGCTTTTCCCTGAATTACAGTGACTGTCTTTCTGTTATTGTGGATCATCATAATATCAGCCTTCTGTTTATTATCTGTGAAAACATTGAAATCAATGGGAAGCAAGAAAAACATGTATACTTCAGAGATCAATGTGAAACTAATATTAGTTCAGATGAACTTCTTTATTCAGATGTGACCATTTACTAAAGACAACATACATTTACTTGAACAACTAACAGTGGATATCTAACATATATATTTGAAGAAACAGTCAACTTTTATGACTGCAGACTAAATGTAGTACAAGAAAAATAAGAATATGTACAAAGCGACTGTGGCAGTGGGGTGTGGTTAGAGCGCCGGCTGCTGGAGGGATGGGGCTGGCTCCAGACAGCTGGACAAGGATCAGGTAACCAGGTGAACAGTAAAGCATGTCAGTAACCTGGTTCTTGTCTCTTGGTCTGGGTCCTGGGGGCAGAAGGACTTGCCCCAAGAAAGCCTGTCACTGGCAGCAGTGTTCTGTCTGTTTCCTAAAGTATTGATGTGTTGTTTGCAAGCTGTGGCCAGTCAATAAAGCTTTCTTTGAGGCAAGCCTTCCTCTCCTTCTGTCCTTTTTAACTGGGTGAGCAGGAAAACCCTCACAACGACATATACAAATGTGTGGTTGTTCAAGCATTAGGTTCAATGTTAATGAAACACATGAGATCTCCAGCAGTAACAAAGAGTCAGTGAACTGACCTGAGAGCCTCCAGTCTGCAGTCTGGACTCTCCAGAAGATCTCTCAGCAGCTCCACTCCTGAATCCAGCAGAGCGTTGTGACTCAGGTCCAGATCTCTCAGATGGATGTTGGACTTCAGAGCTGAGGCCAGAGCAGAACAGCTAATCTCTGACAACCTGCAGCCCCTCAGTCTGAATAAAGAACACATGATGTAACTTTAGAAAACAATGTTCCTGTTTGAAATAACTCCAGGTTTAATAATCTGCTCAGAGCTGAAGAAGGTCAGAAAGTGGAAACTCCAAACAGGTTAAAAACTGTAAGATACAGAAAGAGGGAAAGAGCTCTCATTAATATTAAAGACAACGTGCTTCTACTTCAATAAAACAAGGAGACTTCACATCTGAGACTCTGCTCCATCTTCACTAACTCATGATGTGCAGCCAGACAAATACAAACCACAGAAACTGATTCAACTCAAGATCACAACGTTTACAAAGATCACAATTCAGGATGAATTTTAAATGTGAAGAAAAACCTCCAGAATATGTATTTTAGGAACAGTGGAGTCATCAAATCACAGCATCTTCAGAGTGAACTCTTCAGTCAGTATCAGCATCATGTAGCTTCAGGAACATGTTGGAAACAGCAACAACTGAACATACTTGTTAGTGTTGGATAGATTTAATATAACTATTTAATTAATGTATTTGATATCATTTGTTAAAATCATGATGGAGAATACAAGATGAATTTCAGCTGTTTAAAAGGTTCAGAGTGAATTCTGCAGTGAAGGTTTTTTGTTGTTATATTTAAATGTAAAGATCAACATTGCATTATGCAACTTGTAGGAGCAAACACAATATCTGTGGCTCAAAGCCCACCCGTGCTCCGCGCCGTCCGTTAGATGAGTCAGATTGATAAAAGAGGGAGTTCAACACACCGGCATAAAAGTTATAACAATAATCTGATTTTAATACAGTAAAAAACACAATACGAAATACAGAGTGCCCTGAAACAGAACACTCCGGGCTCCCCGCTCTACTGCCGTGCCATACAGATATCGGGACCAGCCAGTCAGAAACAGGGGGCCTTTTGCATGAAGAAACAACAGTATATATGGACATATTTGGAGGTGGAGATGTGTCGGCTCTTCCGTCCCATTTTACTCCTAAGCGAATTAGAGTTCTGGGAAAAAGTATCTTTCTTCTGAACAGAGCGTGACAGCATCGGAACTATACAAGGTCAGAATCACTTTGTATCTTATACCTGGGTTAACTCCTTTAATTTCCCAGGGAAGATTTCACACAAACTATTCTTTTAAAACAATCAAACATTGTACACAGAAATATTGGTGCTTCGGATTATTCCCAGCAAGGAACCTTGAAAAAAGAACATGTGTGTGTGTTAGTGAGGGAAAGTGTATGTGTGTGTGTGTGTGTGTGTGTGTGTGTGTGTGTGTGTGTGTGTGTGTGTGTGTGTGTGCATGCTGATAAGCAGAGGCATATGTGTGTGTGTTGCTGATATCTGGGTTGAGGAGTTTATGTGTGTGTGCTGCATGAAGACAGGAGGGGGTGTAGGTGTGTGTGTCTGGGTCTCTGGGTCATGGAGTGTAAGTAAGAAGGTTTAGATATATAGGATTACTTTAAACAGTCCCAAATAATACATGTTCACTTCAATACAGTTCAAGATAATACCTGTTTACTTTAATACAGTTTAGAACAATATCTGTTTGCTTTAAACTGTAGCATTAAGATGCTCAGTGAGGATCAGAGTGATATCAGCCTGATGTCTGCAGTAACAGAGAGTCTGTGAACTGACCTGAGAGCCTCCAGTCTGCAGTCTGGACTCTCCAGAAGATCTCTCAGCAGCTCCACTCCTGAATCCTGCAGAGCGTTCTCACTCAGGTCCAGATCTCTCAGATGGATGTTGGACTTCAGAGCTGAGATCAGAGCAGAACAGCTGATCTCTGACAAACTGCAGCTCCTCAGACTGAATAAAGAAAACATGATGTAACTTTAGAAAACAATGTTCCTGTTTGAAATAACTCAATGTTTTAATAATCTGATCAGAGCTGAACAATGTTTTAACGTCAGCAATGATGTAGAAACAAATCCCTGATCATCTGGAACTCTCTGCAGCAGTTTCTCTCATCAGATGTTTAACAACTCCTTCCTCTCCCTCACAGCTCATCAGTACTGACAGCATCTCCACTGACTCATGGAGCACAGAGTGAGTCTGTGGAAGCTCAAACACTCTCCCTCACACATTCACCTTCTCTGATCTTTGCTATTCTTAAAGTTTGGATTCCATTTCCATTTGGAAACACAGAAAAAATATAAAGGCATTAAAATGTCTTCAGGCAAATTCTGAAAATCATAAACACAAACAGATCTGTATGAACTGCAGTCAGTGAACTGACCTGAGAGCCTCAAGTCTGCAGTTTGGACTCTTCAGTCCAGAACTGAGCAGCTCCACTCCTGAGTCCTTCATCTCTCTGTTGAAACTCAGGTCCAGATCTCTCAGGTGGGAGGGGTCAGACTTCAGAGCTGAGGCCACGACTTCACATTCAGTCTCTGAGAGTCCACAACCCGAAAGTCTATAATGACACATATATCACAACTTGTGTTAGTATAAAAACAGAGGAAACATTTAATTAACTTACTGAATTTGAAATGGAACAACTTTTAACATATTATGTCGATTTAATTTAGTAATAGAGTTTTTATTCATTGTCAGCCTGTCAGACATTATTTTAAACTCTTAAGCATTGTGGTAAAAACAGATCTGATTTAATGTTTAAGAAACTGCAATGATATATTAATAACTGCTTTCACCGATCACTGTAAATACTGCTGTATGTTGTGATCACATGCTGCTCTGAGAAAACCTCTAAAGTCCTTCATGTGTTTGACATGTCGCCTCCATCACTCAAAATAATGTGAAGAAAAGTTTTTTTTTTTTTTTATTATGTCACAATATATAAATAGAATAACTGGATCATTTAATTTTGCTCTCAGAGTATTTAACATCAAACATTTTATAGTGTTTATTTGAAGAAACAAACTTCTGATCCACATCAATTTATAAAGCTAATCACATCTGGACTTACTCTGCCTTCCTGCAGTTCCTCACAGCTGGTATCAGTCTCTGTCGTCCCTCCTTTGATGTGTGGTACTTCCTCAGGTCCAACTCATCCAGAACCTCCTCTGACATCTGCAGCATGTAGGCCAGAGCAGAGCAATGGATCTCAGAGAGTTCCTTCTCTGATCTGTTCCCTGACTTCAGGAACTCTGTGATCTCCTGATGTACTGAGTGGTCCTTCATCTCTGTCAGACAGTGGAAGATGTTGATGCTCCTGTCAGGAGAGATTTCATCACTTCTCATCTCCTTCAGGTTGTTGATGGCTCTCTGGATGATTTCTGGACTGTTGTCTGTGCGACCCAGCTGGCCTCTGAATAGTCTCTGGATGATCTTTGGACGTTTGTCTATGCGACCCCGCCGGCCTCCTAACAGTCTCTGGATGATTTCTGGACGGTTGTCTGTGCGACCCAGCAGGCCTCCTAACAGTCTCTGGTTGGACTCCAGAGAGAGGCCGTGGAGAAAGCGGACAAACAGGTCCAGGTGGCCATTTTCACTTCTGAGGGATTTCTCCATGGCTCCATTAAGGAAGACATCCAGGGATGGGTAAACCTGATCTCTGTTTTCACTGTTCTCATAGGGCCAGTCTCCCTGCAGGAAGTTCTTCAGTACCTCTGTGTCTCTGTTGGTGTAACAGTGCAAAATGTAGACTGCAGCCAGGAACTCCTGAATGCTCAGATGAACAAAGCAGTAGACTGTTTTCTGGAAGATCACACTCTCTCTTTTGAAGATCTCTGTACAAACTCCTGAGTGCACCAAGGCCTCGTTGACATCAAGATCACAGCGCTGCAGGTCTTCTTGGTAGAACATGATGTGTCCTTTCTCCAGGTGTTCAAACGCCAGCCTCCCCAGCTTCAGAAGAACCTCCCTGTCAGCCTCCGTCAGCTGCTGTGGACTCGTCTCATGTCCCGCTTTATACTTCTGCTTCTTTCTCTTGGTCTGGACCAGCAGGAAGTGTGAGTACATGTCAGTGAGGGTCTGGGGCAGCTCTCCTCTCTGGTCTGTAGTCAACATGTGGTCCAGAACTGCAGCAGTGATCCAGCAGAAGACTGGGATCTGACACATGATGTGGAGGCTCCTGGAGCTCTTGATGTGAGAGATGATTCTGCTGGACAGGTCTTCATCACTCGATCTCCTCCTGAAGTACTGCTCCTTCTGGGCGTCAGTGAAGCCTCGTACTTCTGTTACCCTGTCCACACACTCAGGAGGGATCTGATTGGCCGCTGCAGGTCTGGAAGTTATCCAGACGAGAGCCGAGGGAAGCAGCTTCCCCCTGATGAGGTTTGTCAGCAGCACGTTGACTGAGGACTGCTGAGAGACATCAGACACAACCTCACTGTTTCTGAAGTCCAGAGAAAGTCTGCTTTCATCCAGGCCGTCAAAGATGAGCAGCACTTTACAGACAGCCAGCTGCTCTGCTGTGACCTTCTGTAAGGTTGGATGGAAAACATGGAGCAGCCTGAGAAGACTGTACTGCTCACCTTGATCAGGTTCAGCTCCCTGAAGGAGAGCGGGATCACCAGACTGACATCTTGGTTTCCCAAACCCTCGGCCCAGTCCAGAGTGAACTTCTGCACTGAGAAGGTTTTTCCAACTCCAGCGACTCCGTTGGTCAGGACCGCTCTGATGAGAGTCTGTTGGTCAGGTGAGGCTTTAAAGATGTCCTGGCACTTGATTGGAGTGTCATGGTGGGTCTCTTTCTTGGAAGCTGTCTCCAGCTGCCTCACCTCATGTTGGGTATTAACCTCTTCACTCTGGCCTTGTGTGATGTAGAGCTCAGTGTAGATCCTGTTGAGGAGGGTTTCACTTCTATCAGTTCCTTCAGTCACTTGTTCACATCTCCTCCTCAGACTGAGCCTATGTTCATCTAGAACCTCCTGCAGACCACTATCTGCTGGAAGAGAAGGGAACATGAGAGAATCAGGAAAATGCTTTTGAGAATCTGAACAGTCAGGATTTTAAATGTCATGATTTTTATAAAACATTTTAATGTCTATACTTTACAACACAAAAGATCCTGGACATGAAGACTCCAGAAGGAACAACAAATACTAGCTGCCAGATATTTATACTATCATACGTAAATGTTATATAAGAGCTAGGCTAATGTAGTAATGTCTGAGTAAGACAGAAAGCGTTTTTTAGGGAAACACTGCTGTCCCAGGTGAAATATTTGTGTACACACTTTAAAACCAAAGCCTTGAAGAAGGGATCAGATGACACAGTTTTTCTATGGAAGATTAGACACCCAGCACCCAGACAGCGGTAAAGAGGCTGCATGTGTTCGGCCTCTTACTTTGTAAAATGCTCCATCTTTCTCCACACTGAGGACAGCAGGAGTCTCCTGATGGAGGAAGCTGCTCCCAGTATGAGGCGATGCACTGTCTGCAGAACCAGTGTCCACAGCTGGTAGAGACTGGATCCTTCAGGACGTCCTGACACAGAGCACAGCTGGACAGCTGCTCCTCCACAGGAACAGGACTCTTCCTCTTCCCTCTGTGGAGATGAACACATCCTTTACAGCACTTTACATTAGTGGAGCTGATTCTCACCAAAGGTACAACAATGTGGCAAATTCTAGTTTCATATTTAAAATAAAGTCTGTATCTCTAGATGATTGTTCATCCTGGTGAGGTAGATAGTGGTCAGTTATTCATATCATTAGGAAACCACACAGCTTTGTGTCTGGATTCATAACATCAGCTGAATTAATCTGGTACACTTTAGCACTATGAACCCAATTTACATTTAATTTCCTGTTAAAGGTGGGGTAGGTAATTTTGGAGTAACCAGCTAGTGTGCTAGAATTTGAAAATACACAGCCGGAGGAAATCTGCTACTTCCTCACAGAGCCCCTCCTCCAACACACACGAACGCGCACATGACCAATGAGGGCACGAGATAAGTTTGTGCCCAGATGGAAGGCTGACAGGCAGGTAGGCCATCCAGTTACTTTAGCCGGCTCAGATGATTGGTCGAGCTTTTTACAGCGCCACGGCTTCCACAGATGATATTATTTTATGGATTTTTTGTCAAAGCACTTCAAAGATATTCATTGCTATCGGGATGTTAAGAGCATTCCATGGAATATAACAACAAGTGTATCTCGAGCCGGTTTCTCAAACTTACCTAACCCACCTTTAATTAATTGCAATAAACATATGGAAAGGATGCCAACATAACAACATAATGATATTGATTTGAGTTAATGCTTCGTCAGGTCTGTCTGCAACACAACGAGCAAAATACTTTCAAATGTTTGTTTTCTGAATGGAGATCGGTTTGGTTAAAGCTAGGCTAACATTGTAGCGGATCCATCCACACTCAACATAACTCCATCCAGTCATTAGAACAGCAGCTATGATATTGTTAGCCCCACAGACAGTCTCTGGTTTATACAGGTACATGAATAACCCTGATTTAATATGAGGTGCTGTAGAGCTCTGGCTGCTGATGTTCCCTCTTCTGATTTATCTCAGCATGTCAGTGGCGACAGGAGCAGAATCTCAACACTGTTTTTGTATCAGAGCGTCACAAACTTTACTCTCAAATTGTAACTTTTCAAGTTGTGTGAATACCCTGGGGATATGAATTTCACATCTTTACTTGATTTGTGTTGCCAGGCACAAAATTGTGTCTGTGAATTGACCCTACATTTTATCGCACCGCACAAAATAAATATGCTAATGATAAATAAAACCAGCTCACCCGGTTGTTAGAATCATTATACTATACTCTACACATTGTTTCTGTACTCTACTGCCCTCATAATTATAATGTATGTAATATGTAATTATAATTATAAAATAACCGTTTTGATTATCAGATAATATAAACACTGAATCCTCTCCAGGTCAGGTCACAGTAGAAACAGACTCTTACTTCCTGTCTGAGGGTCCGGGTTCATCTCTGAAGTCTAGAGGTTCCTCTTTAGACCGGTCACTCTCCAGAGACAGACAGCTGGGGACTGGAGATTTGTCCTCTTCGTCTTCTTTAAAATCACTCATCTTCTCCAGTCTGAGAGATAAACCAGTAACACACACACACACACACACACACACACACACACACACACACACACACACACACACACACACACACACACACACACACACACACACACACACACACACACACACACACACACACACACACACACACACACAATGAATTGATGTGATTAATGTGTTAAAAAGCAGATCCTGGTG